>NW_007252954.1:128301-210459 GCF_000164805.1 Carlito syrichta | reverse complement strand
TCCTTCCTTCCTAGAAAACTGACACTCCACTAAACAATGAATAAAATGGTGAACTACACACCAATATCCTCAGTTCTATGTAGTCTGGGATCTCACTGTTCTGAACTAGCTGATTAAAGAGCCAGAAATCCAAGTGTTTTTTGGGTTTCCATTTTGTTATAAATATATTCATTTTTTGGAGTGTTTATTGCAAGTATTATTTGGGTTTGTAATTAAACATGATTGGAAAGTCTTTCCTAAAGAACGTTAATGTCTGGTGTATTCTGCACACAGAGTGATATGTTTCAAAAGTTCAATTGATTGATCAACTTTTATTTAAGCAGATTAATTCACAGTTTTCTCTGTGATTGGTTGCGTCTGCACACATATTTTGTTAGAAAGATAATCTGAATTTAGAACTGCTATTCTTGAGAGATATGGCAAAACTAGCAAGCATGGGAACTGAACTCATGGGAACTGGCCCCATGAGTCACACACTGGAGAAAGTCTTGAAGAATTCCAGTTGTGGTATCACTTCTATAGAAGAATTATGGCCTGAGGAAAGCTTTGTGATCCTTCCAAACATTTTTAGTACTGTTGCTGTACAATAGAGGTCCTTGTGCTGTTTGTAACATCCTTATTTCGAACTTTATACTTTACAGAAAGTTTCATGATACCTTGGTCAACAAGATGTGAAGTCAACATCGTTCCATGGGACTTTTGGTCTTTTCCTCTAACTCTTGATAAAGCTGATCTGTATTAAAAGAATTTTTACCTTGTTGTTCACTAAAGCTTAGCTTCAGGGATCTTGGCTATACTTATGTGAGAGTAATCCCTTGATTTAAGATTCCTTAAATTGAGCCTTGATACTCACAGATTGTATTGCCTAGACAATGCAACTCCTATTCCCCCCTCCCCTTAGCTTTAATGAAGTATAATTGGCAAATAAAACTGTATAAATTTGAGATGTACAAGGTGATTATTTAATATACTCATATACCCTCATTTCTGAAAAGGTTGAAGAAACACATCTAGGCTGAAAGACTAGAGACAAAAAGGTTTTCCAGCATTTTTATATGAATGTGCATTTGCCAGCAGGGAATCCTTGTTAGCCACATGCTTTTGGGCATGGGTCATAACTGTTTTGTTCACTGCTGTGTAACAGTCACTAACCCTGGGTTTACCACAGGTAGGTAGTCAATGAAAACTTGCTGAAAGAGTGAATTAAGGAAAACATTTTTATGACTGTTTCAATGAGACAACTAGGAATTCTGCTTTACATGACACCTGGAAAAATATACGAGAATGCTTGTAAAAAAAATCTTTAGAGAAACTTACAGAACACATTTACCTGGGAGCCCAGTTTTTACATGCTTAAAATGATCATGTTCATTTTTAAGAAAATATATATATGCTGTTAAAAATATTGTTTGGGGATCTCAACTCAGGTCATTATGATGTTCCAAAATATATTTGTTTGCTTAAGTCCAATTTTTAGTAATAAATATTTGCCAAGATAAATGTAGCCTAAAATATACAAGAGCTTATTTAACAAAATAACTTGCATAGAATAATCACAGAACTCAGATAACTACTGGTTATGACTAATGTAGGCTATTAAGACATGAAACACGTCATATGTGTTTTCCAATTCCTTTGAACCCTTAAAGATACATTTTTCACATATTTGTAGTTTTTTGGTCTTGCCCATTCTTCTGTATTTTGAACAGAAAATATCATGTTATTCTTTTTTTCCCCAATACTGTCAGCTTATGAGATATGGTGGTTTTAGGATGGGGAAAAATAATATTTAAACTAACTTGGAATGGTATAAATAATTTTAAAAAACCCCTAAACATTGATATAGCATGTACTCAGTGTCAGACAATGTGCATTTTACAAATGTTAACACACCTAATATTCACATAAAGTAGGTACAACTATCATCCTCATTTTGCAGGCACAGAAAAGTTAAGTAATTTTCCCAAGGTCACACCGCTTTAAAACAGAAGAACTAGGATTCAAACCCAGATAGTTTGGCTGTAGTCCATGCTCTTTCTGTTGTACCACAAAGTCTTTCTGGGATTATTGCTGTATTTAGGTCATCCTAGGTCACTGCCTCCAATCTTGGGTTTGGAGTAGAAAGATTCCCGATGAGGATTTATGGATTAGGGGTGTAGCAGCTGCCCATATTTTCCATTTTTCTGATATTAAAAGTAGTGAACTTAAAAACCTGACATTTGTAGAGGATAATCATTTCTGAATTGGGAGGAGGGAGGGGATTTTTCCAATATTTAAATGGGAATTTTGAAAAGAGTGAATACATTTACTGAGGAAAATGTGATGTTTTATCTGAATTCCAGTTACTTTATTTTTCCTAATAGAAGTTAGGAATCTCAGAGATGGTTGCTAGTGAAAGCTTTAACTCACGCTAGGATGTTTGCGTGCCCCTCCTCCTCCTTTTGCTCTTTTCCTTTATCTGAGCCTTTAGAAAGTAAAAATGCCAAGAAGAATAAAGGGAAAGGGATACTATTAAATATAGCACAGGTGCTATTTTCATAGGTGCTTGGAACTTTTAGCGCTCCTATTTTTCACATTTTCTATCAAACTTTATTACCATTTCTCAGAGATACATACACTCCAAGAGAGTCCAAGATTACCAGGAAATTGAGTTTTATTCACTTCACTTGCTTCAGGTAGGGGGACATTGTGAAAGAGTGGACAAACAGCGAGAGTCCACTATGTCAGGATCTACCTTTAAAGTGGCATTCAATTGATAAAGTTTTTAGAGTGCAGGAGTAGAGTTTTCTGATTTTATTTATTTATTACGGTGAATCTTATTGAACTCTATTATAGAAAAACAGAAGCAAAGATGATTGCCATGAGTTTCAGTTTCCCTAAGCCAGAATTTAATTTGATAACTGCCCCCAAAATATCCCCCCTCAAAAAAACTACCAATACTATTTTAACTCAAATTGGTAAGGGAAGATATTATAAAGTGTTGACATCATAAGGAATGCTCCTTATTTTTAGAGAAAGTAAGGTTTTATGTAATTCCACTTTCAGAGTTCAATATTTGCAAATTAAGCCAGCAAAATGTTGAAGCCTTTCGACTTTAGTCAGTGGAAAAAGTCTTGAAAGATAACAAGAAATGAATAAAGTCTGTCTTGATCCTTAATATGTAATGAGCATATGCAAATAATGGGAAATATCTGCCAACAGCTGATTCCTGTGCTGCATGTTACCAGTGATTGTTTCATACTTTCGGTCAATTAGTTTTACTACCATCCCTCACCTTAGTAAAAATAATCTAAAATTATGTGCAAAATCCCCACATCCTTTTGGCTTCCAACCGCGAGTTGACAAATCTTGCGAATAAGCAGTTAAACGTTGTCCACTACAACTCATGACACTTACACTGTTTGCATATGCGTGACCTCCAAGGTTATTTGAAGGTTCTGTTTGGTCTTGACTTTTCCCCTTCACTCCTAAAATGAAGTTGATAAGGAATAAAAATGACTTGATCCAGCATGATCTTGGACCAAACTTACCTAAATTTCCTAATTGATAATACTCTGTTGAAGCACCATTTACTGAGGGGCTATATCCAAATGTACGTGCTAACCGGTGGTGTTGAGGAGTAGGTGGTCAGGGGTGGGGAAGGTGGGGGGGAGTGGAGTGGGAGGCAGCACAAAAAAAGACCACAGTGCTCTACCCTGCGCTGCTGGTGTTTTCAGATTAAGATGGAGGATTAAGGAATTTTACTCAGCAATTTGAGATGCTTTGTTAGGGACTGAGGAGATTTGAGCTGCTTTGTTCTCAAACCACATGTTAGTGAAAAAGCAAACAGGCACTTAATCCTGACAGACAGCAGAACTTGACATCAATTTGCCCCTTGGGAGGTGACCAGGAGTTCTCCACGAGGGACTCAAATGGCCAGCTCTTGTTTTCCTGGCGTCTAATGCCAACATTCCATCCTAACCTGTATTTCTCAGCAGTGTGGCCATAATTTAGACAGCGGGGCTGACCAAGAGTTTCTAGATATTAGGAACTCTTACATTCTTACTAACAACACAAAACCCTCTTAAATGTAAATAACCTACAAGGTGCCAACTATTTAAATAGATTTCCAACATGTCTAATATTCTGGTCACTTGGTTTTTAAATGAAGACTGGGTGTTTTTTTCTTTTGAAAATAATGGATTGTTCCTTCTAACAATAAGATTGCAGGGCAACATATCAATTTTGAAGCCTGATGTGGTTGTGAAATAGACATCAATTCTTATGTAGATCTTTGAGGGAGGTTCTACTGAATAACCGGTTATACTTTAAGAACTTGTCCTTCAAAGTCACTGAAGTAGGGCAAAAGCAAACAAAACAATTAGGAAAGAAATTAATGGCTTCTTGAGCTGAGTTTCACACATTTAGAAAACTTAAGTGTACACAGTTATATAGTCTGGCACATAATCTCAAACTGTGTGATAAAGGCTAACTTTTCCATCTTGACTTTGTGCCACCCTTAGTCCATTGACCTAAAGTGTACTTTTAGTGTCCTATTGATTGACTAAATTTTGGCATGCATACGAAAGTCATTTTTAAAATCAGAATTGATACAGCAAGTTTATATAGAACATTTTAAAACAAATTTTATTATGTTATAAAAAGTTTCTGGTTGAGTATTCAGCTTGAATCAATAGTTCCCATACTCTGGTAGGATGTCAAAATCTGCTACATCTTAATAATAATAAAAAAAACTAAGTTTTGTTACTAGTGCAAGGTTGCTACTTTTTGTACTGTCTAAACTGTTTTGAGACAAGCCAAGTATGTTCTTGTCTACCCCATTCCTACTCCCAGTCATATAAACTCAGGAAAACCTATCTCTTCCTACCAACATTGTAGATGATCTCCATTCTGTTGTGAACTCAACATTTTCTTCTTAAATAACTACAGGGTTGTTCATATAATCTTTCTTTTAGAACTGGTGCAACTCTCTTTATGCTTAAATAGCACCACACTTATTTTCAAATGACCATGAACACATGATTGAATCTTCATAAGAAAATTGATGTCGTTTCATATTTCCAAAGAGAAACGGTGCTCTTTGATTTTGAAGCTTTAATATGAGGGAAAAATAATGTTGTATTGGCCAAGGGGACACGTATATAAAAGTGTTTGCATGCTTACTTGCTAATTCAGAAGACCAGGAGCCATTTTCAACATTTTGTATGCCCTCATGTTATTATACAAACCAGTGGCACAGAAATCTGAAATCTAAAATATTATAAAGAGACACTTTCGTTAATTTTATTTAGAATGCTATATGCTAGCCGTTAGATGACTTTTGAATTGTGTTGTTGCTCTTTCCTTTTATAAAGGTTTACCAGGCATATTATAAGGATCAAATACAGGGTGAACTAAAATCAGAAACACAGTATTCATTTATTTAACTCTGGTACAGTAGAGCAAATTCAGGGTGACTCAAGGGACACAATGTCTTGTAAAACATATGTACTTAATATAAGGGTCATAAAACTTATTAAATTAAAAGCTGGGTTAAAAATAGGAAGAAAATTTATGCTGCTGTCTAAAATAGCCATAATTTCTCTTTGGCCTTTCCCTTTCCAAGCAATATGGGTTCTGGTCAGGAGAAAAAAAAAAGACAACTTATATAATCTTCATTTTGTAGGACTAAATGCAAATCTCTTTTAACTGCACCATGCATTTGAACAAGCAAGTGAGATGGCTGAAAAGAGGGTAGCAAGAAGGTAAGATGCTAAGCCTTGAAAAATGAACTTGTGTCTAGGTTTCAAGGAGAGAGGTGGCATTACTCCTGAGTCTGAACAACAAAACCCATTAGTGTTAGCCGGTGTACAGGAAGAATAGCTTATGGGTTATGAGGACAAAAGAAAAAAGAGTTTTAAAACAGTGGCTCTGGCTATGAGGTAGCAGTACAGTGAATAGGAACAAGCGGCATAGACAATCTTTTGCTGTTCAGTCAGGGCACAGCAATGCTTCACTGAACAAAACTTCCCACCCTTGTCCAAGCCAAGTTTGGGTTGTAACAAAATCTGTGTAAACCAGGAAATGTGAAGACAAGATTGACCTTCGACTTGTGCCTCACTTTGCTTCTTGTGGGCCACACAGGTGTAGGAAACGACACATTACCCATACAAACAACTTCAGGGCTTGGGAGTGAGGTTGGTCTCAACTCTTTAAGTACTTGTATTACTTTTTAATCCATGCAGCTAAAATATATTGAGTTTGCTTAAATGTTTATTCTCAACATGATAACCATTTTCCTAGTTGGTGTTCCTAGGTATAACGCCTTAGGAATTTGAAACCAAAATAAATATCAATTTCCTTCGACTGTATTCACACAAGGGTTGGTTTGGAATTTTATCTTTGCACAAAAGTCTTAAGGCTGTTGAGAAGGGACTGTACCGGGCATTTATCAGTTCACTTTCAGACCCATTCTTGTCCTTTCCATGTTCTTCTGTATTCCAGGGGGTTGAAAATCCTGCAGACAACATTGCCATCTGGTTTCCACGGAGGTTCTGCAAGGAGTGACACTGGTTAGGGAGAAGTAGAGAAGCTGGGACCTTCCAACCAGCTTTGGAATGGTTCTGGCAATGATGACATCTCCTCTGAGGTCCTAGCCCTGCCCTCTTCTCTTTGTCCTTCCAGTCATGGGGTGGCAGTGGCTCCTTGCTATTTCCAAACTCTTGGTGATCTCACCATCCCCATCTGGACTTTCATTTCTTCCAACACTATGGTAACTAGTTTCCTGGTTTAAATTCCTCTGTTGAACTACCTGGTGACAATTCTGTTTTTTCCTAATGAGACCCTGACTAATGCAGGGGTCAACTGTTTTTTATTTCTAGGCTATGAGTTCCAAAGATAAGAGATTCTGTTTGAAGTATTTGGGGGATCTTTGTTTAGCCAGTGGGTAGGCTACTGGGTCATAGTATTTCCTTTGGCAATTGGTGCTTTATTTGGTAGAAGTGGAACAAACATGTTTGAAGGTGCAGTGAGAAAGTAAAAAACATCCAAAGTCTTTATAGAATGGACAGTTTTGTAATAAAAGATAAGTCTCATTAAAAGGCATGTGGATATGTTGTTGATCTTGGATGACGCCCCCCCTTCCCGAGCTGGACAGTATTGACAATGGAGGCCTACCTATGGCCCTTGGGAAAACTGTGCTAAAAACCCATAATCCATTTTCTTTCATTCTTGCAATCTTTTAAATTTTATTTTAAAGTTCTATAACTAACAAGCCAGTTAGTGTAAACATAGCCTCATTTGAACCAAGATGAGCAAACACACATGAACAGTCAGAGGGCTCGATAGCTTACTTCAGTCAATAGAGGGACCCTGGAAATCATAAACCAGTTTCTTTCTTTTTTTCCTCTTTTCCTACTTGGTCACATTCCCTAACAAAATTAAAAACTGGTTCCCATGATAAAACCTCATAGGCTGCTGTCTGGAATGAGTTTGCCTGAAAGAGCTCTAAATGCCGGAGGAAGGAAGAAATGCGAGGTGGGCGGGGGAGAACCAAAACCTCAAACCAAATAGCTTCGCCACTCAAAATACCATCCTGAAGGTTGACATTTGCAGGAACCTTGGGAATATAGCATGTGGGGACTTTCATCCTGTTTCTCCAGTGACAGTTGGGCCCGGTCCAAACAATACTGCCAGTAACACTGTCCTCGAGTGGGAGGAGTGGAGCTGAAGGGGAACATCATTTCAGCTTTCAGTCTCAGAGCCTTCGGGCATCCAGTTGCCATTCAATATGCTTATATCGGCCTGAGCCCTATTTTCGTCAAACTCTTAGTACGACTTGGGAAACCTTGAAAATGGAACGCTCATTTTTTTGGTGAAGACTTTCTTTTGAACCCACTGATTTTATGGAATTAAGTACATTGTTCATTGTGTAATTATAGATGAAATATTAGAGAAGTGGACTAATTACACACAAAGCACTCAAGCCCAATTAAACTAGCATCTGTGGTGAATGTAAGGATATTCTCTTTCACTAATAAGAAATAGTTTCTGAACAACAGAGAATAAAATCATTAAATTGGATATGCTGTAGAGATTATAAATATCCTATTAGCATATAAAATGAGGATTAGCCTTATTTAATCACTGCATGCCAGATCATCAAAAGTCATGTTGCACCCCTGTAATGTTGCTGTATCCATTCTGCAAAATAATAATAAAAAACTCCACTATTAATAAACATAACTCACTAGATGCTGTCCTTGTCTACCAAATTAAACTGTTGGAGAAATTAAAGTACTCCCTTAATTGCTTAACAAAATAGCAGAAATACTTTTACCTATTTGTTGCAATACTATGCCTGATTCAGACTGACGTCACTGGGTGGCTAGAAAGGTGTATCTTCCTGACTAGGCAAATTATCCTACTTCAAAATAAATAAAATGTACAATCCATTCCAGCCAGCACCACAAGTGACCTTTTGAAAATGTAAATTAAGTGATTGCAAATACCAGGAGAGTATTCAAAATGAAAATGTATGGGCTTGAGACATAGCACCACCATTGCTTCAGGTATTAATTGGCAGACTATGAATCCAGGGATATTTGCCTTTTAATCTGGGTTATTGGATGTTCTATTGAAAGATACTTGTGACTATTGTTTTTTGTGATTAAATAATCAGATCTAGGTGGAGCAACCTCTGTAGTTTGGCAACAACAAAAGGGACTTGGGGTTAACTAAATTCAAATTATAGTTTATTAAGAATATTGATTAAATGCAGTAACAAAGAAACCAATGACAGCAAAGTTGAAGGCAACAATTTTGTATCATCATGCTCATAGATTGTGTTTTTTAACAGCTGAGGAACTGAAAGCAGTTAACAGGTTTGGGTGGTTCTGAGTTCTTTGTCAGAACAGAGTGAAAGAGCTGAACTCAATCTTTCTTCCTTTTTCTTTTCTTTTCCTTTCTTCTCTCCTTCCCTCCCTCCCTTTCTTCTTCTTTCCTTCCTTCTGAAGAGTTCTTTATATTTTTTCCAAGATTTGAAGGTCATTTTTCTTTTATTCTTTTGAAGACCATAATTACACAGCGTGGAATAGAAATATATTTATAAATATTGAGAATAATCATGGTTAGTACAACTTCATGTTTCTAATTTCGTGCTTAAAAAAAATGTACACCCCCCACCCCCCTTTTTTGGAA
Organism: Carlito syrichta; assembly: GCF_000164805.1. Taxonomy (NCBI): domain Eukaryota; kingdom Metazoa; phylum Chordata; class Mammalia; order Primates; family Tarsiidae; genus Carlito; species Carlito syrichta. Next base: position 201,282 of record NW_007252954.1, on the reverse strand, counting down.
CCCTTCCACTTAGTTTGCCTAGTCATTCTTATCCAAGAAAGCAAGTTTAGTCCAAACTGTAAAAACTCAGGTAGAATTTGAAAGAAATTGAGGCAAAACTGGAGGTAGTGGGTCTGAGAAGAGCAGGGTGGCTCATGGTGTCATGGGCCTACGGGCAGGGACTGAACCCAGGAATACACTAGAAAGGCAGAGAAGCCTGCCTGGGAAGTTGGGGTTTAACAAGCACATCAAACACATGAAATAAAATGTGATTTGACTACATTAGAGGTGTATGCTTCAGCATGCCAATTCAAAGAAAGCAAGCAGGATGCATAGTGCAAGCGAAAGTCCTTTTTTGCCTTCAGTACTAAAGCTGCTAAGCCAAGGAGCTTTTCTTTCTGTTCAGGTGCCATACACTATTTAAGGTGCCATAAGTAAAATATTCTATGGTCCTTTTATTGTATGGAGAGGGCAATATGATGTGAATACAGTGTTAATAACTACTATTTCACCCTTTTTGGACAAATCAACAATGAAGAGTTTCAGCTTTTATTTTTACTCTCTTTAAACTCAATTAAAAGGTACTTTCGGCTTTCGGAAGCCACTTTTACAATTCATTTGAAGTGCTGGGTGAATTAAAGAAAATCCTATGCCTTCGAATTTTAGGTGAACTTATAGATTCGCCGTGGCAATGTGACTTTGAACAGATTTTTTTTTTTTTTTCCTTTCCAGGTCTTGTTGCATAGCAATTTAGCCTTGTCTCAGAATTGTTACATTATGGGTAAAATCATTTGGTTGTGACACAGGATCATTTTGGCTTCAGGAAAGCAGTAGACAGTGTCTAGGAGGAAAGAAAAAGAGTCTTTATTGAGAAGATCAAAAGGGACATAAAGGCAGAAACTGACTTTCACTGAAACAGAACTGGGGACCAGGCCTCCAGTGTCCTTTTTGTAATTCATTGCTTGTTTCTAGGCCCCATGATAGAATTCTTCCCCTACAGACAGAGGACTTTGTTAAATTGTAAATGAGTATTACTTCAAGCACTCTGTGGAAATATGTTCTTCCCCCATAGCCCATACATTATTTCTGCTTAGTTATAGTGGCTCACATTTCCCGTAACTATCAGAGAGAACTTAATTCAACTCACACCACATCACTTTACAATTGTGCAGCTCTCTTAATCAACCTTTGTATCAGCCACAAATGTGCAGTATGACCTAATTTGAAAATGTCTCAAAGTGCTGACTCAAACTGTTAGTGAATAAAGGCTAGTCATTACCATTATGACACTAATGTGATGCAAAATAAAATTGAGTTGCATCAGCTGAACATTAGTTTGCAAAAATATTAGTGATTGAATCCATTTTCTGTTCATATTTTATTTATACTTATATATGTATACATATATACATATGCATATATTTATTTTTTGTTTGTTTGAGACAGCATTGCAACACAATTTTTAAGGGCAGAGAAAGCAAGCTACATTTTAACACTGGAAAAAAAGGCACCACTAGATTAAAGGCAGATCATATGTATATCATGATCGCTCCTCTGAAGGATGGAGACATACTGTTGTTGAATATTAGAATATTTATACACACATAAGCAATAGCATACAGAAATTATCATCTTGTCCTGTACTTTGGTGCCAGAGTCCAAGGGTTTTAGCATCTCTGGGACTTATTTATTCCTTTGTATCACTCAGAAACTATCTGACTTTTTATTTAGGAATAACAAAGATTTGAAATTTATTTTTTTAGGGGCACTCTTTTTTTCTTACTTTACAAAAAATTGTTTTGAGATAGAAATACCCTTAATAAACACTAGCCATTAATTTCATGCGAACAAAAGAGAGATATAAAACTGGAAATTATTTAGTCTCACCCTTACTGATAATACTTTTTGGAATGCAATATAAATGATCTTTTCTTATATAATTCAGATGGTTTTGAGGAAAAACTCACAAACTTATTTAATGTCTATATATCCTAGTGCTGATATTGGTTTTCAACTCTAAGTTGATAATTAGCCATTGAAAATAATTCAGCAGGAATCTTTCTTAAATTAGAAAACTTGCTCTAGTGGTAAATCAGAAATTGCATCCTGTATTCCATTTTGAGTATCCAGAATTCCGAAAATTCTGATCATAAAAGTGATGCATTAGTAATTGAATACCTCTTATTTTGTTTCTTTAATGGTCCTAGCAAACCATGTACACACATACAGAGGAGATATCTTGTTGTTCTTTAAAAAATTCCAAGGGCAAGAAGTTTATCAAGAAATTATTTAATCTGCCGCAGATTGAGAGAGTAAAAGTCTTTATAATGTATCACTATAAGCAATCAGTAGAGAATACAGCTAAATTAAAATGCTAGCAAGCTTAGTTCATTCACTTTTTAGAACAACAAGTAAAACCTAGCAAGATGTGGGGCAATTTGCTACTATGTAATGACTTTAGTATTTTAGTCCATTTGACATTATGTAATACGTGACTTGGACTGTTTTTATGACCTATGTTTTATTTCCACATTGAGACAATCTAGATTTCAAAAAACAAATAAGTGTGAATAATTTCAAAGTGGACTTGACAAAACCAGCACGCGTGATCACACATACACACATACACACACAGGCACACTGTCAGTTTACCTAAAAATGGGAGTCACCCTTTGTAGCACAAATACAGTAGTTCTTATTTTTAGGTTACAGCGGGAAAAGGTATATGGGTGTGATCACTGCAAATGGATTGCCAGTCTCTTAACAGTTCATCATTCTTAAATGATAGAAGTATAGCAGCAACCTTCTGAGAAAAATCTTTTCTGTAGATTTTACTTTGTCCATGCCAGGACAAATTGTGTGCTAAGTTGGAATAATTTTGAGATGTAAGACACCTCCATGACTGTCCTTGGAATACTGAGGAGCTGACATTCCTCTTTGGAAGAAGAGGGGAGAATATTCCCTGCCCTCTTAATTGATGATTTACTGTGCTTTCCCCTAGGGCCACAACCGATGATCTGTAAGCTTGTTGAATTTTGAGGCAAATACTAAATATAATCAATATATAAAAATAAAAAAGAGAAAAAAATGCAATGAAAATTTATGACCTTAACATTCCTTCAGGGTCAAGCAATTTATCAAATTCTCTCACTTTCTGGTTTCAATTACACAGCCATTGTGGAAGGAACTTATTTTAGCAGGTTCATTTGCCTCAGTGGGGAATACAGGACTTTGGCCTAATGCTTCACCTTTAGTGCAGGCCATTTGAGCCTTAGAACAAATACCAATCATCACTCTTTGGGAAAAAAGAATCTGCATCGGCATGGCCTATTGGAATGGGGTTTCTGTCAAGGTAAACGGTTGTCGGCAATGACTGTGGTAGAGTGGCGATAAATCCCATTTTATTGCTGAAAAATTCCAGCTTCTCTCCATGCCTGACAGCTCCCCACATTCTCATACCCATTTGGGCAATTTCTGCACTATGTCCATCTGGTTCTCATTACCTCTCAACCTGCCTGCGTCTGATCCAGAAAAAGAGCAGGTCAGAAACCGAGGGGGTGGGGGAGAAGAAACCAAGGTGATGAACAAAACAGAAAGCAGGGAGTGGCCACGGGGTCGGGAAAGAGGTGAGGCGGCAAGAGGGAGAGCAGGGATTCCAGCCAAGGCTCTGAGTGGTTGCTAGAAGGGGCCAGGTAGGCGTATTAAGGAAGGATCATGACAGAGCCGGAGCCGAGAAGCCAGAGGAACCTGGCTTCAAAACGACACCTGTTTCAGGAGGGAGGCAAGAGAGGAGAGAGTGTGATAGGTGTGGGTGGGTGGGTTAGCTTAAGGAAACACCTCTTTTAAGGGCATTGTTGACCGCAGTATCACAGAGTAGAGGGTCTGTCCCGTGGACACAGATGGTAGGCTTCAAACTCAGTTGGGGATCAAACTCAGCTCGAGATTCAATTTTGGTTCAAAGACATACTTTGTTGAAGAAGAAAACTCTAAGATCACCATTCAATTTTTCTAAGAATAATAGTATTTAAAAACTAACGTGTCCTCATTAGGGTATTAGGATGGGTTCACTCATGGAATAACAGGACTCGCATCAAAACACTTGGGTATCCACAGCCCTATGTATGATCCTTTTGGTAACTACAGTGCATTGATACCTTCAAAAAACTTGGCCTCATTTTCTGAAGCTGAAATCCTTTTGATCATAATTACTTCTGACCTAAAATTACCCACAGTAACCATATGATGCCTCTCAGAGACAAAAAAAGAAATGCATAATGTAAATAACCAATAATAGTTATAAACAATAAGACAACTTAAATAGTAACCTAAATTAGATTAGGATGAAACTGTAACTATATAGACTATATCTTTATGTCTAAATATAAAATCTACTCATTATTATTATTGTTTTGGTGGAACGAAGGGGGCCATTATAATAAATACTATAATTAGATTTGTTAAATAGATAAAAGTTATAAATAATGAATAGCTGAGAAATTTTTAATAAAAATTAGAATCAGATGAATGGTATAATGGTTGTAGTTATTTCACCACCTGTTCTGAAGTCAAATATTGTATGCATATATCTTCAAGCCAGGTACAATTGTGTATTCTTAAATATGTTGGAGAACTGTGGCATTGTTATGATTTGCAGACAGAATATGCCATGTTAGAAATGTTTGAAGGGATGATATGTCTTAATGCCTTTTGTATCCCAGCGTATAGAGTGCATTTTGGGTCCTCAAAATTCACTTTTTTGTCAGTCAGACCCCTAAGTGCTGCCATGAATATCTGATTTTTATTGGCTGAAGTCTAGTATCTTATGTTAAATTTTAATTTCTGAACTAGGTCCTTTAGATGAGAAATATTAGCTTCTAATATTTGAGATTTAAATGCTAAATTTTCAAGTCATGAATGCTCAAAAAATTTTATGAAATGTACCTGAAATTGTAAGTGAACTATGTAGGAATATCCACATGGATATTTAAATGAAGACAAAAAGTGTTTATAAAAAATTTAAATTAAAGCAAGATAATTTGGATTGAAGTACATTACAAATAATCAAAAATGGAAATTATTTGGCAACTTTAAAATAAATACTTTTGGTCAAGTAAAATTCTAAAACAGGCATTTTCACTTGGACATATTAAAAGGCATAAACCTTTTAGCTTGGATCACAGATCTATTAAAATGGCCTTAATATATGGCATCCCTAATATGAAAAGTCATTTCAGATTCTTAGCCAGGAAGAATCTTGCTTGAACTTTACTTATCTAGGCTGTACATATATCAGAGAAACGTGATCATTTACATTCTAAAGGTTGTTTGTTTCTTTTAATAGCATAGCAGAGAATTAATGGCATGGGGGAGGGTGATGTGACAACTTAACTTGATGCTTGATAGCTGTTTACTTATAAATGTGTGCCAGATTTCAGTGTCTGTAAAAGAAGGGGAAATAAAGAAACCGATGGCTTTTAGGGAACTTAAGACACGTGGAAAAAAGTGCTTAGAAGGCTATTGAAATATTTACAAAACAAATCATTTACATTTAAGTTTTGTATATGTAAAACTCAGAGTGCCTACAAAAAGACAGAATCCACTTTGGCTATAAGAAATATTTCAGCATCAAAATGGTTAATAGTATTATAGCTTCAAAAGAGCCTATTGGCTCACCCTCAAGGATGCCCTGCAGTTGTTGTTAAAGTCATCAGATGAAGCTAGCCTTCTGAGCTAGCCTTTAGATTTGTCTGCTAACAGTAAAAATACTATAATATGTTGCCAGGCAAGGAAAAGTGATATAAATAAAGAGTCCAGGAGACCCAAACCAAGTACAATGTGAACAGAATTTAACTTTCAATTTATTCGCTGACTAATTACCATTTGAAAAGTAATTTGAAAGTGTTACTGTTATTTGCTTATATTCTTCCTCATTTTTCTTTTTTTCTCTTCAGATTGCATTCTTACCCAAATACTCTTCGTGATTGCCTGCTTTGCGGCTTTGGGGTAAGTCCCAGTTTTCCACAACCTTAAGGAAAAAAAAATGCATAACATAAAAGATGCCAAAAAGACTTATGTGTCCTGATGTTCGGGATCTGTGAAATATACATGGGTTTGTTGTGGGGGGGATAATGAAATAAAGAGAAGGGTTTTGTTTCTGCAAGGATCAAAAGTGTGCGGAAGTGTGCATATGCAAACAAGGCTCCCATCAGGAAAGCCACCTCTGGAATGGAAATAACAAAGGTTGGAACACATACAATCAATTATTTTCACTAGCATTTAAAATATAGAAAACAAAATCTGCTTTGGGAATTGACTGAATATTTTATTTAGCTTTTTTTATTGAGACATTCTTTGAAAAATGGCATAATATAAATAGTTTTACAAAGCAACAATATAATCAATCTCTAAACTAGAATATAAATCAAGGATTTCATTAACTGCTGGTAGCCAGTTTAAATTGTAGTCCTGTCCATAATGTCTATCTATCTATGTATGTCCAAGTTATATTAAAAACCTTTAAATGACTTTGTAATATCAGCTACATCTAGCTATTATAATAATTAATGGTACTGTTTTATAAATCAATACATGTATTCTTGATAAATTCATATCCAGTTAATGGTGTAATTTAAATAAAAAATTAATGTAATAAAGGACATACAGAAATGGGCAGGAAATCTTTAAAGGTTAAGAGCCAAATTTGTCTAAATTCATTTTTAGCCTGTTTTGGAAAAGTTTATATTTAAAATCAACTAAGATTTACTTTGTTTCTGCAGATCTCATCTTGCCATTTCTGGTCATATACAGTATTAAATTTGTAAGATGTTTTCCTTTTTTAATTGTTAAGTTTTAATTACATACTTATGATATTGTGAAGTATTTTATTGCCAGCATACTATTTTGTGGCTATTGAATATTCTTTAGTAAAATAGAACAAAACAAACTAAAAATCTCAGACCAGTTACTTATTTTCAATACACAAATGATATGTAAGTGTTTTTAAAAATATATATAAATGAACTGTTTTGAAAATCTCCAAAGGCATATACAAATTTTATTTAAGGGAAAAAGGACTGATTAGTTCACTGCATTTGCATGTGTAAGAGTCCAGTGTTTTCGCTGCTTTTGCTGAGTGAATATCCCAGGAATTTTAGACAGAAAAGAAATATGCACGGAAGAGTCTAAAATGTATTTTAACGCTGCACACGGGTTGAGAAACATTCTACCAAAAGAAGAGTGTATTAATTGTTCTAATTTTAAAAAATATATACTAAAGCCATATTAAAGAATAACATGATCTAGAAAAACAACTGAAAGTTGTTTGTTATCAAATACATTATCCAGTCTTTCCAAATAAAATTTCATTTGGTGTAGAGTAAGTGTTTTACAAAAAATATCTTTCAGGATTACGCAGACCAGTCTGCCCTGCCAGCTTCCCTGACATGGTGCAGAAATGTTCCTTTAATCCACTGAGCTTTTTCTGACATTTTTCTTAACATTGCTGAGTCTTATTTAGAACAGCAAAGGAGGCGTGTGCAGTTTCCTTTGACACTGATGGGTGTTTCAAAATGTTACCCCAGAGAGGAAAAAAAAAGAAAGAAAAAAGGAAAGAAAGAAAGGAAAGAAAAGATTTGCTGCCAGTGACTTCATCAATAGAGTTACAGGAGCAATCACTATTTGTTAAAAGTTTACATTTCAAATGAAGCTAAATTTTAAAGAAGTCTCATCCTTTTAGAATTGCTGGTGCTTGGAAGAGGGCAAAAGAGAACGCACGTTAGTGATTACATGTTAAAGTGCACTCAAGTACTGGAACCATTTAAAATGTATTGTGTTTTTAGATGAAACCTGCAGCAAAACCACTCCTAAGAGGCTTAATTTAGGTTTTATAGGAGGAACATAAAAAAGACCAGGTTACGGCAACACGCTGAAATATGGGGTACATTTTAAATATCTTCATTTAAAAACGTATGTTTATTTTCCCTCCTGGGATCACTAACGTGTGTCTCTACAGAGAAAGCAAGGACATGCTACATTCTTAAAAATTATCTGTTAAAGGGATCATATTCCCAGACAGGTTTGAGCATTTTTATTACTACAGATAACCTCTTAATTATGTCACTGCCTTCCACTTGTTAATCAGGGACATTCAACATAGTTAACCATGGAGTGGTTGCCTTTAGAAGAATACATTATTATTAAGCCTTAGAAACACATTTTATCTTATTACCGTATTGTATGTATGGTTTTAGCATAGCTAAAAATCTTTTTTATCTGCTTTCAATACATAAGAAAGGGTCTTCATGCACATAACAATATTGTTCATTACATCAAACTATCCACCTATGAAAAGCTTTAAGGGATAGATAATTTTACTTTTCCTGATACTCTTTCCACCTTCCCCATGACTCACACAATTCCTATTTGAACTAATTTTAGGTCTCTTCTGCTGCCACCAGCATCTGAGATCCTTAGGTACTCTTTCAGAAAGCAAAGTATACGTAAAGTAAATCAAATCATGTTTCACTGTTGCTTTATCAACCCTCCTAGGTAGTTTTTCTGCCAGCCAACCTGCACTGGTAAGACCCATAAAATTATGCAATAGTGACTTCTTTGGAGGTTCTCTAATCAGATAATGGCCAGCGTTAAGAGGCAAGGGCCCAAGGCAGTGTTTCTGGTACTTAACACTGTGGTTGGTCATTACTTGTCTGGTAGAGACCAATAAACAGCTGATTACTGTCCTATAAGGAGCCAGTATTTTACATTTATCCCAGTTATTTTTTCCTATTCTTTTCAACTTCATATAACAGCAAATATTTGTCAAGAAGATCTATGACGAATAGCCTCATAGGCGCCTTAAAAATAAGAATTCTCCTATCATAAATTGATGACTTTTATGGGGAGGTGAGAATGCTTCTGGTTTTTAGAGCAAAGGTTTGATTAGTTTAAAGTCCGTTTCTTTCAGAGTGAGACACTCCCAGACGCCATCCCTGCTGCCCCTCTGTCCCCTTCTCCCCTCTATGACAGGTTCACAGGCTGCAACCAAGAGGTTTTAAAGTGCAAATATTTATATTTGAGCTCTGGCAATAACAGGACCATTTTGCTTCCTCTGTAAGCCCGTGATAATTGATGCTTCATATGGAACTACGTTTCATGTATCTCTTTAGACGTGAAGATAATATGTAAATAAAAGGTAATTTATGGAAAGAAACCAGCCATTTGAAATAATAATCTTAAATTCTACTGAATAATGTTTTAAAGCTGTGAGAGTCAGAGATGCACATTTCTAAACTTTTAAAGAAAACTTGCTCGCAAACAGGAGATGCATGCATTTTTGAATGTATTGAATTTGAATGCCCGCTTGGGTCCAAAATGAATCAGAGACAAATGGAAGGTACGGAGAAAGGTGTGAATTTTACATGTGTTTTAAACTAATGTATTCATAGTTAGAGCTCTTGCTACAATTTTACTGGCTTTCTCTTTACATTTGAATATAATTTTTTGCTAAACAATGCAAATTGTGAAATAGTGAGTCTTGTAACGTGCCTCTCCTTCCCTGGGATCCTCATCTTAGAATGAACAGGGGTACAAGTGGTAAGAACCGGACCCAATTTCACAACCTGATACAAAGCCAGGCTATTCTTGAGCCGAACAAACAAAGGGGGTGTAAGTGATTTCATTTATTTTGATAATCCTCCTCCCGCACAAGAGCATTTTGCCGTCTTTGTCAAAGTGAATGACAACAATTTGACCAACTCTCTCTGAGCTGCACTCAACAGTGACAGGCAAATTATCAGAGGCCCTGCACTTCTTATTATCAGAGGAGAAGCCATCAGGGGGACGCATGGAGGATACCTCTCCCTTGTCACTATTTGTCAGTGGGACAAGGGCCACTGCTATGGGTAGCTGACAGGTAATTTCAACAATAACAATTACTCCTATTACTGGTGTCATAAACAATTCGCCCAAGGCATGACAATAGCAAAGCTTTATAATTCAATGCCATATAAATAAATGCCAGCAGGTAACAAGTAATTTAGCTCCAATCAAGCTTTCACCCTGGCATTAATATTGTTATTGCAAGAAAATGGAAAATTGAAAAAAATTCAATATGTTAATGAATTAAGAGAGGTTCAAGGGCTAGACAAGAGGAGTTGAAAAAAGGAAACCAAAATTATTATGGGATCATATTTGGTGCCATCCTGGGGGCCAAACATCAATGTAATTACTTTAAGACAAGCAGAGGAGCCTGGAGCACTGTTGCCTTAGACTTCAGAGCAGGGGAAAAAAATGTGACATGGCTTTTCAAAAAAAATCCACCTCATTCTAATTTTGAAGAATATACGTAGAAATATGAGAATGTATATATAATGTAGCATTTTGCTGTCTTTTTTTCTACGTGAAATATTTCATATGAGGCAAAGGCATGAGTATCAAAGGAATATTTCCATCTGTTTAAGAAAATTGCTCAGCACCTGCATTCTTTACATTAAGTCTCCTAATGAAACTATTTTAATAGTCTCCCCTTTTTAAGAATCTGGGGTGAAGGTAAAGCTGAAAGTCATCTTTGCTCTCCAGCTGTCCACCTTTTGAAAATGGACTACAGGATACAGTGTTAGCTCTCATAGGTAAAACTTCCAGATCAAACCAATTTGCAATTTTAGGATTTGTCCAGCAAGACAATGTGCCATCACGGTGACAGCAGTAAAAGAATTTGAAAATCTCTAATTAGGAGAGCTGCAGAGCAATTAACGCATGTCAAATTTCACTTCATCAAGTGCCACTCTAATTTTCCCTCTAAAAATTAATGGATTTTCTTTCTTTTGGTATGTGTGTGTGTCCCCTTAAGGCAATGTTGATTCAAATCTGCTCAAGATGCAGTGTTGCACAGCTAAGCATCTTCTTGATTACATCCGCCACACTTCTAACTGCGCTCATTCTCACTGCCACGGATACTTTGTCAACAGTCAAATTACACCACGCTGATAACAATGCGTAATGGTGTTCCTCCTCCGAAGCCCCTGTCAGGAGATGGGGGTTTATAAAAATGTGTTGTTTTCTTCTCAGCTGTTTCTAAAGGAAGTTTCTAAGTCCAGGTCCCCAGTCAGGCATTAATTTTTTAGTTAATTTGTTACTTTTTCTTTTTTTAAAAAAAGGAACAGAATTACAGAATATAAAAATTATTCATTGAAAAAAAAATCAGAGGAAGAATGAGGTATCGAGAATATCTGTGGCCAAAGTTTTGCTTAAACACTTTGTTCGGAGACATTTTCAAGAGCACTATTCTTGGTTAAATACCAGATTTTTTTTCTTTACTTATGGTCTATAAACATTGGAAGCCTCTCTTGAACAGACTGTATTTAGATTGTGCGAGAAGTTTGTTTAACTGCCATATTTGCCAGAATCCTCAAAACATCACAGGCCACAGAAGACAAATGACTTTTTTTTTGGGGGGGGGGGCCTAGAGAGGTCAGGACTGTATATTCCAGATAAATGTTGATTCACTTTAACTATTTTTTATCCTACTTGGTGTGTCTGAGATATCAGAACATGTGAGAAATATTTCTAACTGAAAAATGAAAGAAAGAAATGCAGCAATTAGAAGATGATTTTATAGGCTTTTTAGAGATTATTTGGATTTCTTATAAAAATGATCAAACCCAGAACAATAACAAGGAAATTAAACAAAATGTTAAGTGTATTTCTTTATAGAGTCTTCAGGGAGTGGAGGACATTCACACGGATTGACACCCAAGTTTTCTCAGCATGTAAGTATATTTTGATTATGTGTTTTCTTTAACCATATTTATTCAAGAAAAATCTAAATTCATGGAATCTACACATCAATTTTTAAATTTCCAGGTCAAATACAGCTTTTTAATTTACTGACAACTAACTGAAACATTAAAAACTTGATATTTTGAGGTCTGTATTTCCAAATATTAAAAATCTCTTCCTTCTCTGTGACCCCACCCTAGCGTGTTCTTAAGTGGTCTATTTCAAACAAAAGAAAGTGACATCCCCCTTTCAAGTAGTCAAATGTTAGATTCCCTCAAAACTGATTGGGACTCCCTAGAAGTTTTGCAATTAGATTCACACAAATTGAGTTATTTTTCTTTTTTCCCAAACATCATTCTTATGAACTTTATAAATATAACAATGCTGAGTTTAGAGTTTTATGCTGCTCATTTACAAATAAAGGTATTTTGATAAAACCAAGCCCTCGTACCTTTGCAAAACAAAAACCTGGAACAATCTAATATTAAAACATTACAAAATGATTGTAGAGGGAAATTTAAAGGGAGAAAACCTGATTATATAATGCAATCCAACAGTAATCAATTTTACCTTCAATATCTTGCTTTTGTTTTCAAAATGCTAAATAAACAATACATAATGCATCCCTCATCAGCCAAACCATGGAGGCTCTGTGCTCAAATAACAGGAAACATATTCAATTTTCCTAACAGAAGACAGTTCATTAAGCTGTGCCACATCAAATAAAACTTTAATTTCTCCAGCATCAGAGTCGCAATGAAAGCAATTGAAGAAGATGAGCCATATGGTACTTCTATCAGCAAACACATATTGCTCATTCCCCCAAAGTTTTCTAATTCTGCTCCCCAGACCTGCGTAATATAGATAATGTGCTCTGAGAGCAGCAACCATGAGCTATCTAGTGTACACTTCTAATACTGTATTTAATGGGAAATAATGAATCATAAAAGCCTAGAGAAGACGGCTTTTGCTAACCTAAATCTCAGCTGTAATTTCATTGTTCTGGGCCTAAGATGCTGTTTGCCCTTTTCAAACAACAGCAGTTGAACATAATTATGCTGCTTCAAACCTGGGCTTGAAAAAGCATCCCTCATACAACCAAGTTTCTGTTAACTCCTGAAATTCTGCATTTAATGATGCACTGATGCAGACACTGAGATCATTGAGCATGTGTCATTTTTGAATCCAAATAACCATTTTTCTCCTTCTTCTCTTGGGTCAGAACGCTCAATGCTTTCATGCTCTCTCCTCTGCCCCCTACTTGCTTTCATCCCCTCCCCCACCCCCACCCCATGCAACAGGAGTGGCATGATTAAAAATGAGCAGATTTTCTTGTTATTCGCAAATTTGATATTTGCCTGATGAAATGCACATAAAATGTGAAAGCTATACAGTGCTCAGAAGAAATGTCTCCACTCCAGGACTAGCTACCAAGATGAAGTAATTTAGGTAAAAGAAATGTAAAGGTCCTCATATATCTCTGCTATAGAATGCTAGGATCATGTTCTAAATGAAGGCGTCAAACATTGCTGAGCTTTTAGAGTGATAGTATTTTGACACATGTGAAGCGTGTGGTGTTTCTTCTCTCACCCTGGCTGCTTTGACAATTCAGCTAAACATAATACATGTGCTCAAATGCAGCGGCGTATGTGTTGTGAGCCCAGCCTCTCTCTGGGAAGAAATTGGGGCTGGGGCTTTGTTCCTTTTGAGGGCAAAATGTTATTTTTTTCCCCTAAATAGGTCGATACTTTCAGCTTTTCCATTTTCAAAGCTCATCAAATCAATATTTTACCAACACGATGTTAATTTAAAACACCAACAAATAACACTGTGGATACATATTGAAAACATATTTTAATGGTTTTGTTTGTTTTGGCATCATATGAACCAAGAACAATTAAATTAAAAAGAGACTTTTAAAAGTTAAAGATTGCCTTTTTAAAGCTTATTAAAATCAGCATGTTAACATGTCTGTCTCTGAATTAGCTCTCACACTTGATTGCCATCATTAAAACTAGTTGTTTGGGTGCTGCTCAAAGCTGATTCTTACTAGTTATTAACTTGAAATCTCTTTCCATTGAAATTAAAAAAAAAATTATTCTAACTAGTGGAAGAAACAGTCACCCAAATGTGAACTAGCACAGCAAGACAGCAACATTAAACCATGAAAAGACCAACAGGTAAAATAACTATAGTAACGTCTACAACACCCTCAGTAAAAAACAAAACAAAACAAAACAAAAACAACAACAACAAAGAACCAGTCCATTGATTATATTTCATGAATGCCTTAAAACAAATGTTTAAACAGTTTTCTGAAACAGTGCAGAAAACCCCTGCATGCTCCACTGGGTTGCAATGACAATGGTCTATTGCAATGTAAAACACGCTGGAGGATAAAAAGGTGCTTTTTGTTACCATTTTATCAAAGCTGTTCATCTTCAAGCTGCAGGCAGCATTTTGCTGGAATTGCAGATATTTCTCTGTCCAGGCTCCTTTGTTTGTGCATCTCATTTGCATATATTTATCTCCAGCTGAGGGTGCTTTCTGCTCATTAAGGCCTCCCTTCACATTATTTCATAAGCCAGCTGCTAAGAGGGATTTCACCTGTGGTGACGGAGAAAAGAGGGGTGAAAAACTAAATTCCTCATAAAAAGAAAATCTTCTGAGTCTCTTCCCCTATAAATGGGCACCATTTGTGTTAAACAACCTCTTGTCATGATAGATGCCTCCAGAGGTCAGGGGTTAAAGTTGATTTGAAGGTCAGCAGTAAAACAACAGACAAACCAGACGCCAAACTGGTTCCTTAGCTGTCGGTGGGAGCTGTGGTACAACCAGGTCTTGAACCTTTTTCAACCTCTAATAAAACAGGGGATGAATCTGAAGTGGATCAACCAGGCCCCTGAGGAAGCAGCAGAGAAAAACACAAATAATATCAATATCAGGCAGCCACAGGAAACAATGGGGCATTTCTCCATGCTACATGCATGCTGCTATTGTTTCAAGGGCTGGGGAATTAATTCCACTTATTTATTTAAGGCGTGTCAACTCACTGCCTAAACCTGTTTCAGTGTCAAGATGAATAAAACTTTTATGGCTCATAAAATAGAGCCATTCATCTCAATGGTCTTTGTGGTACTTTTTTTTTTTTTTCCTGGCATACTGAGCTAGGCCTTTGCTCTGAAATGGTTACATCTGAACCCATGCTATGATCCACACCATCTCAGAGAAAAAAATAATTTTGCTAGCAAATGTATCTCAACAGAAATGACACAGAGAAGCATTTAGCTATGATGTAAAAGCTCCAGAAATTCTTCTAAATACTCCTCATGCAGTTGCATCTGTTTTGAGTATGCATTATTTACAAGGCAGAAGTTGTATTATTTTAGAGGAAAAGTTCAAAAGAGATAACAGTTAAAAATTACTTTTCTAGAATATTATGTAATGTATTTCTTTTACTTTAGAAGTGCAAACTTGTGACAGAAACTTTCTCATTCATCATGTTTTGCCCATGTTTTCCCTTCTATACAGTCAGTTTGCTCTGATGTAATAATCAAATACCTTCTTTAACTCTGTAGCTCTGGATTTTATGTTTGATTTTAAGCATAAAATGGTGCACATAAACGGAAAAGAAAATGCATTTATGTGATTTTTGTGTTATAAATTTTTTCAAAGTTCAGTTAACAGACTTGATTTTACTTTTGCTTTTCTGACAAACGTTTTTATAATATGATATGAATAAACTAGTTAACATAAAGTGCCATGCATAGTGCTAAGCACATACATTTTCCTCATGCGATTATTAGTGATGATTCAATCCAAGTGACACAGGTCCATTTAGGATGGACTATAATAACACGATTTTTCACAACTGATTTTAGTTAAAACAAAATGCTCCAATCAAACAATATCATCATTCCAGCAGATCATTGTAGCTTTAACAGGTGACGTCACGGGAACAGGAATGCTTTATATTAAAATGAGTAAAAAGAAGTCATTTGATGATATTTCACAAATTTTCCAACTGTGGCCTCAGTCCCACATATTGTACTCTTTGCTCTGTTGCAATGTAAGTTGATTTGTGGAGGAGTCACTTACCATGTTGTCCTAGTTGCTTTGTTTTTTTGTTCTCTGATGAATATTATAGCCTTTATTTAGGGTGCTGGGTTATTTCTGATTTAATTAGTTGGTAGATCAGGGCTTTCCTCCATGAACTCGAGTTTTTCCAGCAAGTAGACCATTTGAGAATGGCTTCAAATAGAAGTGCAGCTTCTATCTGGAGTGTACATTTTGACTGTACACAAAGATATGGCCCTGACAAAGAGGGATTCAGTTTTGGGATGCCAAGCACTGCTCAAGATTCAACTGCTCTTTATTTCCCATTTGAACTGGTGCACACACCTCACAGACGTACTGGTTGCTTTACATGCTGGTGGTGGCCCATTGATGAAGTAGCCCTGTTTGAAAATGCAATTGCTTTCAAGTGGGCCACCAGGCCCTAAGAAAAATATTTCAGCTTATAATTGATGACTTTTGGTTATCTATAGCAATGTGTTCTCATTTAAACTCAGAACAGGGGATTTTTCTTCTATGGCCAATTACAGTTTAAAAATGCAAGTAGTCTTGCTTCACACAAGGAGCTCAACTTGTGGTCTGATAAATTTTCCGACTTATTGAATGTTGCTTATATCTTCATTTTTTGTAGACCCTCTGCCATCCCAAAGCATTTTATAACTCCCTCTGTAACTAACTTATCAATTTTCTTTCTGACCTTACACATTAAATTTAACCCCACTCCACCCCCTAAAACCAGCACCTCCAAACAACTAGACTAGAGCAAAAATACACAATTTACTCTCTCTTAATATCTGCTCCGACTTCTTTCATTTTTCTTTTACTTTAATCTAATCGCTAATTCTTAAGCTTTGGCCAAATAGTTAAAAATGTTAAGTGCTAGCAAAGCCTTCTACCTCCCCCTCATATCTGTCTCTGTTTATGGAATGGGTCCCAGTTTCCTCCTCTTCTCCTTCAGCCTGGGGTCTTCAGGTCAGAACACTGTAAATACACACAACCCTGGCTAGCCCCATAAATCTGAGCAAAGGGCAGCCTTATATATTCAGATAAGCTCAGGCAGAGTTAGGGGTATGAAAGGAGGGAGAGTCGGCAGAGTCTGAGGCTCTGTAACCCTGTTCAGAGAGCTGAACTCAAAAGACCAAGCATTCTTAATGTGGAAGGAGAAAAGAAATTTTATCTTGAAATATTGCTCCTATTTCTAATGGATGAGGTTGGCACTGCTTCCTCTTCTCTTATTTTATTTTTTCCACATTGTTTATATTCACATCCTTACCAAACATATTATCTTAGAGGCAATCAAATTAAACAATAAATTTAATTTATTTCCAATGTTCTTTTTTCTTCTTAAGTGTATTTGTTTGGGTTTTGATGTGTGTGTGTGTGTGTGTGTGTGTGTGTGTGTGTGTGTGTGTGTGTGTGTGTGATGTGAACTGGTCATTTTCACGGCAGAGTGGAAATTCTTCTCTACTATAATTTTTCAATCCCATGATCATTGACTGAATAGCCATATTATTAGTTACTACATTGAATCCCCCCAAAAAATATATCTGAAGGAGTTGAGAATGACAAAATGATAAATAAATGATTACATATCCTTCAGTCTTCAGAGCTTCTATTTTATTCCCAGGTCCATGTATTTTCTGTTGGATTTCCAGATTGCGAAGTTTTCCGTTACTCGTGAAAGACCATCCTTCTTGGGGGATGTATCTATTATGAACACAGATATTCTCACATGGAAAATTCTGAGTGTGATGCCTATGGCGAAGTCTTTTAAAAAAAAAATTATTTATTTATTGTAAAGATGTGGGGTACAATTCAGGGTTCGATACAAACATTGATCATGCAGGTACCCTTATTGATGAGGTATGCCCCCCCACCCCTAGCAGTTTCCAACTGCCAGTTCCACCCCCCCTGCGAAGTCTTTCTATTGTATTCCTGACTGCTGCTTCTTTAGATATGATGAGTCATACCACAGATTGGCCTGGGTCATTTAAGACTCCAGGAAAATGTGGCGCTCGATTTGTTTCCAATGTTTTATATTTTATCATATATAAATATATAATTTAAATCTATTTTTCCAAGTTTTTCTTCTTATTTCAATAGCTTTTGGGGGATACAAGTGGTTTTTGGTCTGAACTTTACCCATTCCCACCTGTTCATGTTATATCCTATAGGTGATTTTTTTTGTCCCTTTGCCCCTTCCTCCCTTCCTCTTCAGAGTCTCCAGTATCCATATTCTTTTGGTTAATAGATAATTGATTTTTTAAAAGACTAATTCATGTTCTCCAAAAAAATTAGTGATAATACCATGTAGTTAAGAGAATTTAATGGGGAAAACTTCCAAGAGAGTAGTTGGGCTGGAAGCCCAGTATGTTGCCTACACTCAAGCCTTGCTTTTGACAAATCCCTTAAGTGATAATAATGATAATAATAATAATTATTGCCATTTATTGAATACTTACTTTTGGAGAGCATGCTAGGTACTTTAGATAATTATTAATTTTCATCTTTACAAGAAGTGGTAAATGAAGTGTACAGTCTCCATGTTAAAAATGAAAAAACAAAACAAAACAACTACAAAACCCCAAATCAAAAAATACCTCTGATTTGAAAAGTGAAGGAACTTATCTCAGAACATATGTTGAAACCCAGAATTTGAACATGAGTCTGACTCTAGAGCTCTCTTTTCTGAGAGAGCTGTTATGGCTCATGGTTTCAGGTTCTTTATCTTCAGAATGAGGGTCTTAGGTAGAATTGTGTCTATTTAGCGATGATTTCCATGTCAGTTAATTTTCTCTAGCCCCTACCTCTCTTGAGTCTCACCTTGGCATTTTTCTCTTTTTTAAAATTTGTATTTATTTATTTATTTTATTTTAAAGACATGGGGTACAATTCAGGATTAGGTATGCTATTGTAGCACTTGGCATTTTCAATAGTTCCCTGGCATCTGGGCTTGCTGCTGAAAGACCTCCTGGACCACACCTCTAAAACTGAACTCACTGATTCCCTACCTGACCTGCTTCTCCTCTGGGATATATGTGGTGTTTAATGGGAGTACCCTCAACTCTGTTGTTCAACTTAACGGCTCTCTAGCTACCTCATCTCTCTCCCATCTTGCCAACCATGATCATTATTTAGCTTAGCAGAGTAGTTACTTATGCAGGGGGCACAGTCTAACCACCTGGTTTGAACTCTGGCTTCCCTGTTTACCAAGTTGCAGGTTACTTTACTTTCCTGTGCCTTTTTTTTTTTTTACTTGTAAAATGAGGTTTGAAATATCATTTATTTTATAAGATAATCTATACTATAAGAAAGGGATTGGCAGTAGTGGGAAACTGCCAGAGGAAGGGCGTTGGGATTGG
The DNA here is from genome assembly GCF_000164805.1 of Carlito syrichta. Lineage (NCBI taxonomy): Eukaryota > Metazoa > Chordata > Mammalia > Primates > Tarsiidae > Carlito > Carlito syrichta. The sequence continues at coordinate 182,092 of NW_007252954.1, read as the reverse complement.
CAGTAATGGGAAACTGCCAAGGGGGGATACACCTTATCAACAAGGTTACCTGCATAATGAACATTTATATACCTAACTCTGAATTATACCCCACATCATTAAAATAAAAAAATTAAAAAAATAAGATAGTCTAGTTTAGGCTTTTGGTATTGCTTGGCTACTATTAAAATACTCTACAGGCTGCTATTTCTGTAGTCAGGCTCTTTCTCCGGTAATCTAGTCTTTTATTTTGGATTACAGAATGAAATAAATACTAAACAAGATGCTTTCCTGTTTAAAAATCTTTAGGTCTCCTGTAATCCTCAGGTCTAAGTACTCAGTCAGGCAAAGGGGGTTCATTAGTTTCCTCCAACTGGTCTTTCCAGAGTCATTCCACCATGACTTCCTAAGCAATGTGTACTATAGAAGCAAAAAACTGTACACATGATATTTCTTTATGTCTCCAGACTTTTGACTGCTATGCTGTACTCTCCACCAGGAATGCCCTTCCTTTCCATTTCCATTTAGTAAAAAGTGCATTTATCTTGCATGGCTTGGTTCAAAAGTCACTTATTTTTTAGGGCAGCATAAATTGAGTCAGTCACTTCTAGAATGTATTCCTATGTTTTAGAAGCTAACATGTTGCATGGTAATCATATGTATCGTGATTATCTGTCTGCCACTAGGCTGCCAACTCCTATGGGCAGGGGTTATGTCTTTTTCAACTGTTTTAAGGTCTCATATATAGTATATTAACCCTAAATGTGGGGGGGATTTCCAAATTTAGATTATATACAAAATATCATCCCTCAGTCCTAAAAAATAACTTGAATCAAATAACTGTGATGCAGTTAACTAGTTGAATTAACTCCTGTGAGCTTAAGATAATAAAGGCAGTGAACTTGTAACAAAATTAAATTTAAAACTCAAGTGCAATTACATTGTTCTTACTACCACCAAGATAAAGACGTTATGTTGTTTTCCTAGTACATGTTACATGTTTCTGACACCATAAGAAAATACGAGAATAAAAATCCTTTAGAACACTTTATTTGATCTATAATATCTATGTTTGATACAAGATCTTATTAGAAAAAGAGTCTGTTTTTTTCTTATCTGTCCTTACTCAAAGCATAATCTTCCAGGGGAGGCTGTATATCAGCGATTAAGATCATAGGCTGTGGAACTAGAATGCCGAGGCTCAAATACTGATATTGCCACAGACAAGCTGTGTAACTATTGGAAACAGTTTTCTTGGAATTTGTTCTCTCACCTGTAAAATGGGTATCATCGTTTCATTCACTGAAGAGAGTGGTTATGAGGATCAAATGAGTTAATGCAGCTAGCACTGAGAGTAGATTTTCTAAAAACTGTGTCCTATTGTTTGGTTGGTGTTAACAAGAAAGGCACCTGGAATCCTGGTAGAATAGGTGAGGGGTATTTCATCATCAGGAAACAGTGGGGAGAGATGAAGTAGCCTTGAGAACTTGTGAGAACCCGTCCATTTACCTGCACAGGGAGTAGTTCATCTATTTCAGATATAATTCCATCACTAAGCAACTTAATGCTTCATTTCACCATTTTACATGTGGAACTAAATCAGGGAACAAGCCTCGTTTTAACTTAGCAGTTGAAAAGATTGGCTCCAGAATTGTCCAGCCTGGGATTGAATTCCTGCTTTATTACATGCTGGCTGTCTGACCTTGGGGAAATGTTTTCATTTCTCTGAGTTTAAGTAACTGAAAAATGAGGAAACAAAAGATTAATTTTTACCTTCTACCTGTTGTGAGAATTAAATGAAAAGAAAAAAAATTATTCAATGTGCTTATCACAGTGTCTGTCATAGTATTATTGCTGTCTTCATGTTGAAAGTATTATTGAAATATTTTTAATATATCATGCACATTTTTTCACATACCTACAGAAGAGTGTAAAAACATTTATGTAGATTAAAAAAATAAGGTGAACACATGTATACTCATCAACCCAGGTTAAATAAAAAGCTGCCAGTCTCTTAGACATTCCCTGAATGCCTTCATGGGCACATGCCCGTGTCTCTCCTCACTGGTTAACTAATCTCCTGGTCTTTGGATCATCATAAACTTGCTTTTAGTTCTTATTAAATGTACCATTAAACAGTGTATTACTTGGTTTTGTCTTTTATGACTATTGTGTTAATGTGATGGTTGTATGTATATTCTGTTTCTTGGTTTTTATACTTAACTGGTACAACTAGGTTGATGTGTACACTATTGTTCATTCAATGTCACTGCTATATCACGTTTTATTATATCAACATCCCCAAATTTATTTTGTTTTCTTTTTTCTATTGACAGACATCTAGACTTGCTGTTTTAGGTTGGCTTCCTGAAACAACCATTTTGGTCTTTAGGCATAATCATAGTCTTTTATCATATTATAATTGCTGATTTTTTTTTATTTTTTGATTCTTGCTATTACAAGCACTGCTGCATATAGCATTTTTACACGTGTATCCTGGAGTACACATGGAAGACTAGAAAACTTTCTTTAGGAAGTTAAATCTAGGTGATGAATTGTTCAGCTGTAAGATATATGAATATTCAAATTTAATAGGTTATGGTAAATAGTACATGAAGTCTTATAAACAGTACATGAAGGAAATTATTGACAAGATTATTATGTACATATTTTGGGTCCTCATAAAAATTACTATATATTGTAGTCAGTCTTCAGGACATTATAATTTCAATATAAAATCCAAACGATCCTCTTCTCTTGATACTCACATCCTTGTGTGGTCCTCCCTTTATACTGCACCAAGGCTGGTCTGTGTGACCAAAAGAATATGGTAAGAATGATGGTATTGTTGTTTCTGTTTTGGATATCTTCTCTCTTCTTGTCTCTTTCAGAATTCTGAGTCTTAAGGAAGGAACTGTCATGCTGTGAGCAGCTCTATGCAGAGGCCCATACAGTGAGGAACAGAAGCCTTCAGGCAACAACCAGTGAGGAATTGTGGCAACACAGAGGCTAACAACCATGTGAGTGAGCTTGGAAGCCAATTTCTAGCTCCTTAGGTCTTGAGATGACTGAAGATTGATAGCTTGACTATAAACTTATAAAAGATCCTGAGTGAGAATTGACCCACCGAAACTGTGCAAGATTATAGATGTTTGTTAAGTTTTGGGTAATTTGGTTATACACATTCTATTAAAGAGGGGGAAACTTCCAAGTTCCCTTAAAGAAATTGTGAAATACGATTTAATACATATTAAAACAAATACATTTGAAAATAGATAACATAAGAAATTGAAGCACTAACAATTCTAGTTGTTCTTAAGTTGGTCAAGTGAGTCAAGTAAGTTCAAATTTTTTAGTTGATCTTGATTTATAATTATTACAATCCTTTAGATATGTTTATAAGTTATTCATATTGCAAAACATTTTTTATAACATAGCAAAAATAGAAGTCATTTTCATAAACAGAAATAAGAAAATGATTAAATAAGTCATAGATCTATCTACTCAATAGAGTATTATAGAGCCATGAAAAATATGTTTTTAAAAATATGATTTAATTTATAAATATAATTTTTAAAAATATAATTTTAAATGTGTAAATACATATATCTGCTCAATAGAGTATTATAAAGCCATGAAAAATATATTTTAAAAAAATGACATGTTTTCAGCATAACGTGAAGTGAAAAGAGCAGAATATACTATGCAAACAGGATAAAACAAACTATACAGTGACTTAAAGGTGAAAGAGGGCATCTCTCAGTTGTGGAATTATGTAGAAATTTGTTTTCTTCATGAAACTTTTTGTGGACTTTCTGTTTTCTCTAATAAATATGCTTTATGACTTTTATTGCTGGACAAATATATTTAATGTTAAATAAATTATTATTGGTTTCTTTTTAGCCCTACAAATAAATGAATACTACAAGCTTCTAGTTCAAATTGGCAGGAAAATTCTATCAAAATATATACCAACAACAGAACATCTGTAAATTTCTGGTTGCTGTTTCAGGTTGGCTACCTTCCAAACCATTTTGGTCTTTAGATATAATCATGATCTACTATCATGTTATAATTGCTGATCCTTTTGATTTCTCTTGCAGAAATGAATATACCGTCATGCATTGCTTAACAATGGAGATATGTTCTGAGAAGTGTGTCCTTAGGCGATTTTGTGGTTGTGCAAATATTATAGAGTGTACTTACACAAATCTAGATGATGTAGCCTGCTACACACCTAGGCTATATGTATAGCCTATTGCTCCTAGACTACACACCCTGAACAGCAGGATACCATTCAGAACACTATAAACCATTGTAACACAATTGTAAGGTTTTGTATATCCAAAGGGATCTAAACATGGAAAAGAAGATACCACCTTACAAAGGCATTGGTGTCACTAGGAGATAGAAATTTTTCAGCTCCTTTATAATCCTATGGGACCACCGTCATATATGGGATCTATAATTGACTGAAACATCATTGGAGGGCATGACTAGCTTATTGTTTTGTGAACATCAGAGCTGCTGGAGAGAGAATCTGAGGGTAAATTCATGGAATACTCTAAACATTCATACAACCAAAGTTTATATTCTTTAGATTCTGCTCATGAGGTTGGGAGGAGGAAGAATAAGGCAGGTGAGATCTCATGGAGGGGCAATGTGGAGGTGAGGGTTTCCTAAAACCTTTTTAAATTGGGAAGGGTGATTATTTAAGGAAATTAGTGTTGGCATAATTGAGAAAGGGCTTAATTAAGTCTGGAGTCATTGCCTGAAAAATGGTGCTTGTGGTAAAATAGGTCTAAAAATTTTTGCTATTAGGAAAAAAAAGAAAGCATAACTTCAAAATTTAGTGTTTGAATAGACTCAAAGTGTATTATATTTAAACGATTTCCTTTATAAAAATATTTTTGTCCTTTAAATTAGACTTGGAAAAGACCTTGAAATAAGGTACTTAGTCTGGAAGAATTAACCAGAGGTCCACTATTCAAGGAGAACTGCTTCAACATGCATATTTCTTCTGATACTGACATTCCCTTTATGCATTTCCATTGCATCTTGTGCTTTTACCTCACTTATTTACTGGTACTAGATCTTCCCTTCTAGATGGTCAGTTCTCTGGAAACAGAGGCTGTATCTTTCTGGCTTGCCATCCTTTCTTCAGTCCTGAGAGCTTAGTAGGTACTTAATAAACAGATGTTGAGTGACAAAATTCTTTGGATAGTTCAAGGGAAAGAGAAAATCCATGAGTAGAACAATAAGTTAAAATAAAACTCGATACCAGTTAAGACTGCTGGCAATTTTGAGTGTCAGTGTCCTTTGCTCTTGGCACCAGGTGCCCCCTGAGTGCCCCAGTGCCCACGCTGGGTGAAAGCTCAGGGAAGCCTTCTGAGATATGTTCAGTCAGTGCCAAGGAAAGAGATCAGAGTTGGGCTTCTGAACTCCAAAAGGACAAATGAGAAGAAGAAGCTCATAACAGCAGCTTTGGGCACAGAAGAAAAATATGGCTTCCAGTTTTATTTGAACCATCTAACAGTGAATCATATTAGCTTCTCAAAACAAGGAACTCTTTTGTTTGATCATGTATAAAGTAGTGATTCCAATATTTCAGGCAATAAGAAACAATATTACTGGTTATGGAAAACTCTGGAATTTATAATTTGGTGACTTCACAAAAATCTAATCATTCCAATTCATGATTCCAAGCATTATTTTATTAAGCATTGAATTTATAAGAATCTCATAGCCAGAATTTATTGTTTGTTTAGATTTTTCCAATGCCCTCATCACTGAGGACTCTGGTTGCATGTGTAGAAGATTAAGAGACATAATAAATGAAGAAGAATAGATCAAGCAACACACACTAGACCTAGGCCAAACTAAATAAATATGTCTATTTCTAAGGCCTGGAGTTCAACAAGAACAGAAACAAATTCTTACATATAAAAAAGTAAAATTAAAAAAAAATTTTTTTTGAGTTGGAGTCTCACTCTGTCACCCAGACTGGAGTGCAATGGCCGCTCCCCGTCACCGCAGCTTCGACCTGCTGGGCTCCGGCGATCCTTCCACCTCAGCCTTCCAAGTAACCGGAATTACAGGCATGCGCTACCACGCCCGGCTGATTTTTTGATTTATTGTAGAGATGAGGTCTCGCTGCCCAGGTGGGTCTCGAACCCGCGGGATCAGGCAATCCACTCACCTCAGCCTCCCAAAGACGAAAAAGTAAAATTTTTATAAGACTTCACACTTAATTTGATCTGAGTTTGCCCAAGTTAAGCAGTTGTTTATCTAAAAGACAGTATTCATAATTATTTTTCATATTATCTTTTAATTGTACTTTGAAAATAACATGGGCCACAAGGAAGCACAACCAAGAAATTCAAAGTAAACTTCCCCAAGGTGTGAATTAAGGACAAGGCATGTGTTTCCAATTCAAAACAAATGATTTGAAATCCTGTTTGAATCTGCTATTAATAAAGTTGACAAGAACAAAATACAACTAAATGTAGTTTTTCCTAGTGTCGAAACAAAATTCCCTGGTTTTGGTTTAGTTTCTAGTTGTGTGACAGTGGATATATCGTTCACCTCCTTGTGCCTCAGTTTTCTCACTGCTAAAATGAGGACAATTATAGTATCCATATCACAGGGTTGCTGTAAGAATCCCATGAGTTAACCGCATGTTAAGTTCTGAGAATAATGACTGGCATGTCATCAGTGCTATATAAATAACTGTAATTATGATGATTATTATTTAAAAAAAATTTTTTTTGAGTTGAAATCTCACTCTGTTGCCCAGGCTGAAGCATAGTGGCACACTCATGACCACCCCAGCGTTGACCTGCTGGACTCCGGTGATCCTTCCATCTCAGCTTCCCAAGCAGATGAAACTACAGGCGTGTACTACCACGCCCGGTGGGTTTTTTTTTTTTTTTTTTTTTGATTGATTGTAGAGACGAGGTCTCGCCAAGTTGCCCGGGCTGGTCTTGAACCCAGGCAGGCATTCCACTTGTCTCAGTCTCCTAAAGTACTGGGATTACAGGTTGAGCCACCGAGCCCAGTCTGTAATTATTATTAAACAATGAAACAGAACACTGGCCTATTGTTACGTATCATCTCATCTTTCTTTCTTTCTTTTTTTTGGCAAGAGTCCATATCTGCCCATCTTTATAGTTTTAATTTTTTATGCTTATTCTTACATTCCTCCCTCCTTCCTTTCGTACAGGAATGCTTCCCTTGATCTTCTTTTGCTAAGTCTGATCTCTTTTGACTTACCCCTTATAAAGTAGAATGCTACAATGTGGTGAGGTCAGAAAATGGCTCCAAGCCTTATTCATTTGGAAATTAGTATCTTCATGTTTCTTGACATTCTAGAATCAGCCCTAGCTGATTCAATCCACATTAGAAATCTATAAGAAAATAAGTGTAGTCTTTTAAAATGCTTCTGTTCTTAATATAAAACCTCTTAAAAAAAATTTTTTTTTTTTGGTCCTGGAGTGCAGGTGATTGAGTACCTCATTTTGCTGTTATTTCAAAATGGAGAACAAGAGAAAAAATTTCCACATGAAGACCATTGTAGTCATGATTCTGCATAAAGAAGCTGAATATAATTGTTCTTTCCTGGGAGAGCTGAAGTGAGAAACCAATAGTCCATTTCACTGGCTCTTCATTTTCAAGCTGCTTCATGGTGAAGCGATGAGGGGACAGGGGTCTCTGGACAGTGGGAGCCAGCACCTGATGTTTGGCCTACCACTGCAGGCTCTGTTACATGGGCCAGTCATTTCAGTTCCTAAGCCCTAGCTGTCTTGGATATGCTATGAGACTGTACAACAATGCTCATGCCAAAGCAAAGACCTGGTCCAGGTGGCAGCGTGAGGTCCAACGTAATTTTTAGGTCCATGACTCAGTTTACTTGTTTTACTGGGAAGACATTGTAACTTCTCCTACGTATTGTAACACCTTTAAAATCTAGCACTCAGACAAACAAACAAATCTCCTGCCATGATCGTGCTTCTGGAGTTGTTTGCCTTCAGCTGTGAGACTGGAAAGGAGCATTTCTCTCCTTCCACCCAAGGCCAGAGTAATATTTCTTTTTTTTTTTTTTTTTTTTTGAGTTGGAGTCTCACTCTGTCGCCCAGACTGGAGTGCAGTGGCCGCTCCCGGCCACCGCAGCCTCGGCCTGCTGGGCTCCGGCGATCCTTCCGCCTCAGCCTTCCGAGTAGCCGGAATTACAGGCATGTGCCACCATGCCCGGCTGATTTTTTGATTTATTGTAGAGATGAGGTCTCGCTGCCCAGGCGGGTCTCGAACCCGCGGGCTCAGGCCAGAGTAATATTTCTAAATGCCATTTGAATCATGCTGTTCCTTCCCTAAAATCCTTCAATTGCTCTTTCTTAAGTATGGGATAAGGCACCAGTATTTGTGCAGCATTCACAGGCCCTTATGGTGGGCCTCTGGGGTCTACTGCCCCTCATTTGCTGTCTTTTCTCTTCCCCATTCCTTGCCTTTGGATGGACTATTTTTTCTGATGTTAAGATATTTCTTGGGCAACCCTCTCAGGTCCCCTCTCACTGTGGGAGCTTTTCTGTCTTCTCAATAAATCCTACTTTCTCAAAAAAAAAAAAGATATTTCTTCGCTAGGCTAAATTCTTCTCTTTCTATACATTACACTTAAGTGTCTTGACCTCTGTGAATTCTGTATTGAATTTTAAGCTTGGCTAGATGGCACCTTCTGTACCCATCTGACACCCCATGACTTCACATTGCAGCATTAACCACATGTGTTGTACCTGCCTTTTGGTGTTCATGCTACCCAATGACCTGGAAATTTCTGAAGAGAGACTGGCTATTTCATTTTGGCAACTCTAGGACCCAGCCCAGAACCTTGTATAGAGTAACAATGTCAATAGATGCTTACTGAATAAATAAATAAATGAAAGCTAAATTTGGCAAGTTCTTCCATATGATAATTTGGGACACCATAAATCTAGAGGGCATTATAATTTCAGGTAGATTTATAGCTAGTGGAGAATTGTTCCCAAAGATTTAGGGAAGGAAGACCTAGATCAGACAATAAATGTATCATGATGTATAAGGATATGAGGTAAGATACTGGGGCCACTGAATCTGGGGAGGGGTTTTCAATAGGTAACACATCCAAATGATTCAGTTTTGAAACTGACGAGTTCTTTTAGTAATCGCCACACTGTTTTCCATAGAGGTTGAACTAGCTTGCATTCCCAACAACAGTGTAGAAGCAGTCCCTTTTCTCCAAATCCTCACCAGCATCTGTTGTTTTGTGTTTTATTAATGATTCCTACTGGAGTTAGGTGGTATCTCAACGTGGTTTTGACTTGCGTTTTTCTGATGATTGGTGAGGCTGAGCATTTTTTCATGTATCTATTGACTGCTCGCGTGCCTTCTTTTGAGAAGCGTCTATTCAAGTCTTTTGCCCACTTTTTAATGGGGCAGTTTGTTTTTTTCCTTCAGCATGTTTGAGTTCCTTGTAGATCCTGGATGTTAGGCCTTTGTCAAATATGCAATTGACAAATATTTTTTTCCCATTCTGTGGGCTGTCTATACAACCCAGTAATCTCCCTTATGGGAATATACCAGGAGAAACTTAAATCACTCTACAAAAAAGATACCTGCACATGCATGTTTATTGCAGCACTATTCACAATAGTGCAAACATGGAACCAACTGTGCTGCCCATCAAAACTGAACTGGAAAAAAAAATACGGTATATATACATGATGGAATATTATGCTGCCATAAAAAAGAACAAAATTATGGATTTTGCAGCAACTTGATGGAGTTAGAGTCTATAATACTCAGTGATTTCTCACAGAAACAAAGAACTGAGTAATACATGTTCTCACTCATAAGCGGACACTGAACATTTACCATAATACTATAAGAAAGGAATTGGCAGTAGCCAGAAACTGCCAGAGGAAGGGGAGCACATTAATAATATATTAGTTCATTAACACATAATATAGTAACAATATTGTATAATATATAATAATCAATTAATAATAATACATTTGTATATTAACATTAATAAGGGGACCTGATCTCAAACCAGGCAAAGTAAGGACTAAAGACCCAACTACCTGTATGATGACCACTTGTATACCTAATCCTGAATTGTACCCTACCTCTTTAAAATCAAATAAATTTCAAAAATAAAAAAAGAAAAAGAAAAATGAAATCTTGTCAGGGGCAGAGTACTATCTGTTTTGTGTGAATTAAAAAACCTGCTCCTAAAAAAAAAAAAAGAGAGAGAGAGAGAGAAACTGATGAGTTGCAAATTTCTGCTTTTGGAGCTAAAACATTTATTAAATTAATGGAAGTTGTGGGAGGAAAATTTGTCTAAAAGTGACTCAAAATGAGCCAAGAGGGTGGTAGAAGCTGCCTAAAATTTTTTTGTCATTAACTGTTTATTGAGCATCTAGTATCTGCTGGGCATTTTTCAACAAAAGTTTTAAATTCATAACTTCATGTGGTTTAACTCTCATAACATGTCTATGAAGTAGGGAGTAGGTAATATTAGCCCTATTTTGTGAATGTGGAGACTGAGACTGAGGGAGATTAAATGAAATGTCCAAGGTCACACAGTTGGAAGGGGTGGCATTGATTGGGTGACCCTGAAGATTATGGATTGAAGGAGGGATAGTCTCACTTCATTCTGTACCAGACCATTGGGGAAAGATTGGTTCCATTCTGAGTGTCCATTTTAAGATAGCTATAGACGAACTAGAGCATATTCTGACGAGGGAGGCTGTTGTGAATTTAGGAATGACAATCACAGCCTGGTCTCCTCCTCATATCTTGGAACAAATACACTAAGACAAATAGATGTCAAAAGTTTCAGAGGAAACTTGTGTTGTGGTTGAAGAGACAGGCGAATCCTACTGCAGGTTCACCTGGAAAGGGTTGAGCCCGCCTAGTAAATTCACCACAGGCGGGGAGAAAATCGAACTCTACAAGACAGTTTCAAAGCAGCAGGCCCTGCAGGCCCATATGGACTTAGCCCTGCATGCTCAGTGACAGCTCCTGGTTCAACAATCAGGCAAGCCATGCCCCGTCAGGTGGGCAGGAAATGAGTCAGGAAGAGGCCAGAGTGTGACTCAGAGTGTGAATCTCCTTGGAGACACATGAACCCAGGAATGAAGCACTTGTCCCTGACTGTGGGTGCATTGGTTATGTGTCAAATGTCTGAGCTGTGGTACACAGATGTTTGGTCAAGCAGCCGTTGAGATGATGCCATGAAGGAGTTTTTTAGAAGTGATTAACATGTGAATCAATAGACTTTGGGTAGAGCAGCATCACCTCTACAAGGTCTGACAATTAAGTTCTTGTCAGATGTTGGCAGTACTGTACAAACAACTCAATAAGGTTTCATCCCCTTGGTTTATCAGTGTCTCATAGTTGTGTTCATGTCAGTGTCCTGCTGAGTGGCATTTATTATTGTTGTTGCATGTTTTTGTGTGCTATCGTGAGAATGTCAGAGCTTGAATTAGACCAACAAACAAACATTAAATTTCTTGTTAAACTTGGTAAGAGTGGAAGTGAAATCAGGAACATGTTAGTCCAAGTTTATGGGGATGATGCTGTGAAGAAAATGGCAGTGTACAAATGGATTAAATGTTTTTCTGAGGAGAGAGAAAGTGTCGCTGATGAAGAGAAGTTAGGATGGCCAGTAACGAGCAGAACTGACAAGCGCATTACAAAAATTTGTTGAATGTGTGTCAAAATTGTCAGCTGACTGTGAGAAGCATAGCAGACCAAATAAATATCGATAGGGAAACAGTTAGGAAAAGCTTAACTGAAAATCTTGGCAGGAAAAAGATGTGTGCAAAAATGGTCCCAAAGGAGCTCTTGCATTATGACAATGCACCAGCTCACATAGCACTCTTTGTGAGGATGTTTTTAGCCAGTAAACAAATAACTGTATTGGATCACCCTCCCTCCTCACTTGATCTGCCCCCCAATGGCGTTTTTCTTACCCAAAGATAAAGGAAATATTGAAAGGAAGACATTTTGATGACATTAAGGACATCAAGGGTAATATGATGAGAGTTCTGATGACCGTTTCAGAGAAAGAGTTCCAAAATTGCTTTAACTGGTAGACTAGGTGCTGGCATCAGTGCATAGCTTCCCAAGGGGAGTACTTCAAAGGTGACTGTAGTGATATTCAGCAATGAGGTATGTAGAACTTTTTCTAGGATGAGTTTGCAAACTTAATTGTCAGATCGCATATAGCGTGGATGGGCCACATCCAATCAACTGAAGGCCTTAGGAGCAAAGATAGGTTTCCTGAAGAAGAAGAAAGACTTCTCAAGATTGCAACATCAACGCTTTCTTGAATTTCCAGCCTGCTGACCTACCCTACATATTTCAGAGTTACCAGTTCCCCAAATTGTGTGAGCGAATTTCTTACAGCCAGTCTCTCTCTCTAAATATATATGTATGCACATATATATAAATGTGAATTTATGTACATGCATATATTATTTGAATATCCTTTACTGGTTCTGCATCTCTGGAGAACCTTGATTAATACAACGGGAAATGCTGAATCTGCAGCTGAGTAGTTAAAGTGGTGATCATGGAAGTTATGTTCATGTTTCTGATGGGTTTGCATAGGACAAGGTATTGGACTTATTGATGTGTCTCAGCAGTGTGAACTATTCTGTGATGCTTTTAGCATCTGAAATGGTTTAAATGGAGCATGATGATCCTTGTTAGCGGAGCTATGGAAGAAATGCTCATGTTACAAGAAGGCTGACTCAGATGGCTGATTATTAGGGTCACTTCAAACTCTTTTAAGGGTAGTGATGCTATTTTATGCTTCTGTTAAATAATTCTAATGCCTTTTTTTCACATACTAATGTTTGTGAAGTTCTTTCTTGTCTATTAGTGTATTGGTTTTTCTCATAGTACCTAGCACACAACTATACAATTATAGAATTGAATTGAGAGTATAATAATAGTTGATTAGGAACCACATTTCAACTTTAAATGAACATGTAATTCTCTGTCTTCTTCATATTGCTTTGTCCCTATATACATCTCTTAAAGTACTCATTTTTAGTATTAGTATATTAGTAATGTTCCAGTATTACTTGGTTATTTAATTATAAATTAAAATACATAGTTCACAAGATTTTTGACCAGAACTAAGCAAGAAATTAAAATACAAATAAGAAAATAACCTAATTTGTGAATAGCATTTCTCTGAAATCAATTAGCTTATTTTCATAGGAAATACAGTTAGAAGGAGAAATCTGTCTGCTAAATTCACCCAAAAGAATACAAGAATTATTGGAATATATATATATTAAAAAGCTACCTCTTTAAATGCTAATGAACACCAGCTTTATCATTTCTAATGAAGAGGATTTTGGTTTTACTTTTCCTCTTCCAGTGAAAATTTTACTGCTTCCTGCCTGGCAAAGGAACATGGCTTGAGCCTGAAATTTGAGACTATATAAATAGCTGATCTGGAAATTGCAAGCCAATTTTATCCTCTTTCCTCCAAGGACAGTCATAGTCTCCCCTTTTCTCCTTGAATTATCCTGTCAACATTCTTGGTCTTGCCAGTGTTGATATAGCCACCACGCCATGATCAGCTGCTTAACTTTACACTCCACGAAGGAGGGAGGAATCTTTTTTTGGAGCTCTGACACAATTCCCCTGTTCAGATCATCTTGCAGGGCAGTATACAAAAACTAGAGCAGAAGGTGTCACAGGAAGGCAGAGAGTGAGGGTATTAACAAGCCTTTTTCTTCAGGTCTTCTGTTGAAGACAACTCTAGCAAACTCCAGCCTAGCATTGAGATCACAGACATCAATATTATGAAAGGAACGCTCAGCCTTGTGATACCATGAGGGCCATACCAGATGGAGCCAAGATACAGTTTATAGCTATTGTCATTAGTGGGTGGCCCTGCACCAGCCGTATTGACAACACCTGGGAACTTGTCAGAAATACAAATTCTTAGGCCTCCATTCAGACCTGAATCAGAATCTCTGGAGATGGGACCCACAGTCTGTTTAACAAATCTCCAAGGGATTCTGGTGAGAACTGAAGTCTGAGTACTACTGGTTTATAGCACTTCAGCTCCTCACAACCACAAATACATACACATTAGGGATATTTCCTCAGTAATGAAGGCCCTGGTCACACTGAAGCAGTGAATATGTATTTCTCTCTCTCGTGTATGTATGTGTGTGTGTGGAGGGTGGTGGTGGTGTTTGAGGGTAAAAGTGATAACCAGGATTGACCCAGGAAGCAGAGGCAGAGGTACTTTCTTAGAACTTTCTCTCATCAGTTTATGCACCTCCATTTCTGGAAAATATTCACTCTGCATCCCCAAGGTTTCCTAGAGCAAAGGTGGCCCAGTCTGGGTTTTGACACAGTATGTCCTCAGGGTGTCCAAGCTAAGGGTAAGATAGATGGCCCACCTCAGCTTTGCTGGGACTGGATACATTGGTGTTCTTCTGCCCCTCCTTATCAGGGAGGCCTGGACTGGATCTGGAGGCCTGAGCTCAAGTCCCAGGTGCAACACCATTGAGCCATGCGACTATGGGTGAGTCTCATGCTCTCTGGGGTGTCTGTGGTGAGTCGGCCATATGAGAGGCCATCTTAGGGAGGTAGACAGGGGTGGTGGTCACCATACAGCCTCCCTCACCCACCTTCACATACTCTGTACTCAGGGGACTTCAGGATAAGATATCCTTCTATAAAGGACGTCTCCTACCAGAAAAACACACACACACACAAACGAAGCAATAGGGAATGATTTCTAGGTTCACTTTCTACTCTGGGATTCCATAGGCAGAACTTGACTCAGTATCCTAACTTTTGCAGCCTTGCTGTGATATGTTGTATACATCGTTCCAAAGGTCTAGAGCCCTCCTCTGAAGACTTGTTTTCTGGTGGTGGGCTTAGCAGCTCTATTTTTTTTTCTTAAGCTATTTTCTTTTACAAAGAAGAAATGCCTCCAAGTACAATTGCACCCAGATTACCAGACTCTCCACTTAAACATTACCAAAAGCTATAATTTTGAAATTCTTTTATCTATCCCAAGCTAATAGCAGTTTTGCATGTCTTTATATTGTTTTCATCTGTTTCTTAGCCCCCCTCCTCTTTGGTTATTGTCTCTGGAATATGTGCGGGCTTGTTTAATTTTAGTGCTGAATTTGGGATATGGAAAAGATTACTCTTAATTATATTACTTATTTATTGAAACATAATATATTTATACAGACCTTCTGTGCTACAGAAGCAGTGTGCTCTTTTGTGAAGACATCGCCGGAGGTTGCCCAGGCAAGGATCTGAATGAAACAAGATCTGAATCTTCAGAAATCCAGAAATAATCTATCCTTCAGCATCTTCAGACCAACTTCTCACTTGCTTCCTTCAACATGAAATATTCTGCCTGGCCCTGTAGCCAGCCAGTTCAGTGTTGTTTGTCTACAATTCAATGAACCTGCTAGGCCCCTTCTAAAACAATCACCACAGCAGAACCTCAGGGTCTGACAAAGATTTCCCTCCCAGGGAGATTAAGGCATATTGAATCCGGTCGAGTTGATGGAGCGTTTTTTTCTCTTGTTGGCCTGGTGATTACAACCCTGTCTCTTAAACTGCACTGGGTCAGACCACAGATCAAATGACTTTTTAAAAAAGATGTAATGCTGGTAAAGAATAGAAAATAAATCCTTGGTCAAGCTATTACCCAGTAGGAAAAAGAATTCCATCTCTTTGAATTTCTTACTTTGTCAAGAATATTATCCACCTCCACTTCTCTGTATTTCTTTGTGCCTGCAGTGCAGTCATGCGTCAGAAGCCCCCAGCTTTGGGTATTGTCATAGGGCCAGACACCATATGCTGCCCTGTCATGAGAGCAGCACCAGCTACATGATTTGTGGGGCCCAATGAAAAATGAAAATGTGAGGCCCCACACTCAAAAATTATTTAGGATTCCAAGATGGCATCAGCAAAGCATTAAAGGAAACTCTGGGCCCCTGTGAGCTTGGGTCCTGTATAACCACACACGTCACCTGTCCCCCTGGCTCAAGGAGAGACCCAAACGAGGAGGGTGAAGTGTCCATTCATTTCCCTATCTTCTGTTCTTCAGTCCAAGTCGTTTAGGTTTGTCTAGAGGTCTGCATTTCATTCTCCCTTCTCAGCTGACTATCTCTTTGCCATATTTGCTTCACATTTAAGACTTCGTCTAAGCAGCATGTACACTGAGGGGCCAAGGAGGTCCCATTGCCTCAAAGTAAGTCCTCAAAGGCCTGATGAAAGCCATGGAAAGGAGGGTGGAGAAGCACCTGGCGCTCCCTATCACGTTGCTCTGTCCTGCCTTCTCAACAACATCTCCGCTGTGGAGGTCTCTCTCCCTTTGAGTCTGACAAAATCTTTTATAATTCTCTTTAGATGTTCTAAGGCATTATTACTCTTTCAAATAATTGTTACCAATGCCTACCAAATGCCTTAGATCTTCCCCTCCTTGTCTTTACTGTAAATACTTTCCTTACTCTTCAGTGGCAATATTATGGTTGTACACAGTAACAGCATCTCTACAGCTATACGATTTTCTTTATACTTGTGCTCTCAAAGAATTCACATCTCACTTCTTTGGTGTTTAATTCATTATTCTAAAAAGACTAATTTTTAAAAAAGGAAGCTTGATGCCTATTTATGATCTCTTCTGTAAAAGTCTACCTGCTATCCCCACTCCTAAATGTATTATTGATTTCTGATCATACACAAAAGATTGACTCTGTGATGTTCTAAACTAGAACTTACAGTTGGCTTAGTGATAACTTTGCCCAAAATGGAAGCATTTGGAAATTGTTGCCTCTAAACCTGAGTAATGCATTTTCTACAAACTGGAGGCCCCCAGAGGTGGAGGGTAAGAGGGTGTTTCACAGAATATTTTTGCCCATAGTGGTTGTCATTAGACAATGAAGTTTGCAGACATTAGAAAATAGTAATTCAATTAAAATAATTTATAAATCAAATTCAGGACTTCTGAGTTAGCACTCCATGGAAAAATGGACTGTTACATTGAAAATGAAAATAAAATGCCAGGGCTATACAGACCACTTTTTTGTGTTCTGTTTAGTTCTGTGCTACTACGTACTTGTTTGGGGGGCATGCTTGGAATGTCCACTTCTGTAAGTAGTGCTCATCTCTCTCTGGGCCTGAGTTCCTTTGGGTGACAGCCTGGGTATGGTAGTGGCTGCTATCCCAGGCAGAAGCATCAGAATTTGTGGCATTGGTTTCTCTAATATTTTCTTTGCCTATTAACTCTGATGTGACTTTCTTTGGTGAGATCACCAGACTCTTTGTAACATTTAAAGAATAATAATTATATCTGTAATAATGGACGATTTTAACTTTGCAAGGAGGTGAGTAATATGTATGGAGGAAATGCTTGTGAGAGCATTTAGAAATATGTGAAAAAGTATTCTATCTTCAAGTGTGATTCCCCCCCCGAGATCTTCTTATCAGATTACCCAATAATTTCTTTGTTAATTTGAGGGACAAGACAATAGAATTCATGGCTCTGAATGTTTTCTCAATGTGTAAGCAAATTTGAGTTTTAATTTTGGACCCATGGCTTCTTGATAAGAGAGTTCCCTGGAGCCTCTAAGGGTGAGTTCTTAGTTCACTAATCCTCCACTTCCCTGTTGCAGTTCTGATAGAAGAATGTCTAGCTAGTACCTGCTTTTTTGTTTGGTTTTGTTTCCTTGTTGTTTCCTTGTTGGGTTCTTTTCTTTCTTGAGCTATTCTAGTGTGGGCTTGTGTGCCTAATTAAAATAGAAAAAGGATGCAGGGGAGACCACTGGGCTCTTATGTAGATTGTTTTCTTGTTTCTAATATAGGCATACTTCATGTTATTGTGCTTCACTTTATTGTACTTCATAGATATCGAGTTTTTACAAATTGAAGGTTTGTGCAACCCTGCTTTGAGAAAGTCTATCAGAACCATTTTGCAATAGCATGTGCTCACTCCATGTCTCTTTGTCACAGTTTGGTAACTCTTAAAGCATTTCAAACTTTTCATTATTATTCTATATATTATAGTGATCTCTAATCAGTGATGTTTAATATGAATATTGTATTTGTTTTGGTATATGATAAATGTGTATATTCTGACTGTGCCACTGATTGGCTGTTCCCCCATCTCTCTTCCTCTCTTCAATCTTCTCTAGTTCCTGGGACACAACAGTATTGAAATTAGGGTAGTTAATAACACTACAGTGGCCCCTACGTGTTCAAATGAAAGGAAGAGTCACATGTCTCTTGCTTTAAATCAAAAGCTAGAAATGATTAAACTTAGTAAAGAAGGTGTGTCGAAAGCAGAGATGGGCCATAGGCCAGGTTTCTTGCAACAAGCAGTTAGCCAAGTTGTGAATGCAAGGGAAAATGTATTGAAGGAAATTAAAAGTACCACCTCAGTGATCATATGGGATGGATAAGAAAGTGAAACAGCCTTATCGCTTATATGGAGAAATTTTTAGAGGCCTGGATAAAAGATCAAACAAACCACAACATTCTCTTAAGCCAATGCTTAATCCAGAGCAAGGTCCTAACTCTCCTCAATTCTATAAAGGTTGAGTGAGGTGGGGAAGGTGAATAAAAGTTTGGAGCTGGTAGAGACTGGCCAGTAGAGGTTTAAGGAAAGAAGCCATCCCCCAAACATAAAAGTGCAAGGTGAAGCAGCAAGTGCTGATGGAGAAGGGGCAGTAAGGTATCCAGAAGATCTAGCTAAGATTGTTGATTAACATAGCAACAATACACATAGCAACAATACACAACAGATTTTCCATGTAGACTAAGCAGCCTTCTATTGGAAGGAGATGCTATTCTGGACCTTCATAGCTAGAGAGGAGAAGTCAATACTTGGCTTAAGAGCTTCGGAGGATAGGCTGACTCTTTTGCTAAGGGCTACTGCAGCTGATGATTTGAAGTTGACACAAGTTCTCATTTACCATTCTGAACATCCTAGGGCCCTTCAGAATTATGCTCAGCCTACCCTGTCTGTGCTCTGGAAATGGAACATCAAAACCTAGATGATAGCACAACTCCTTACAGCATGGATTACAATATTTGAAGCCCACTGTTGAGACAACTACTCAGAAAAAAAGATTTCATCCGAAATATTACTGTTCACTGACAATACACCTGGTTATCCAAGAGCTCTGGTGGATATATATGAGGAGATGAAAGTTGTTTTCATGCTTGCTAATACAGCAGTCATTCTACAGCTCATGGATCAAGAGTGTTTTCAACTTCCAGGACTTATTACTTAAGAAAAACATTTTGTAAGGCTATATCTGCCATAGATAGTGATTACTCTGATGGGTCCAGATAAAGTAAATTGAAAATCTTCTGGAAAGTGTTTGACATTTTAGATATCATTAAGAACATTCACGATTCATGGGAGTAGGTCAAAATATCAATGTTAATAGGAATTTGGAAGAAGTTGATTCCAACCTTCAGGAATGACTTTGAAGGGTTCAAGGCTTTAGTGGAGTAAGTAACTGCAGATGTGGTGGAAATAGCAAGATAACTAGAATTAGAAGTGGAGCCTGAAGATGAGACTGAATTGCTGCAATCACATGATAAAACTTGAATGGATGAGGAGTTGCTTCTTATGGATGAGCAAAGAAAGTGGTTTCTTGAGATGGAATCTATTCTGGGTGGAGATTCTGTGAATATTGTTGAAATTGCAGTAAAAGATTTAGAACAGTACATAAACTTCATTGATAAAGGAGTGGCAGGACTCGGAAAGGGTGACTCCAATTTTGAATAAAGTTCTACTGTAGGTAAAATGGTATCAAGTAGCATTACATGCTATGGAGAACTCTTTCCTGAAAGACTCCTTTTTGTCTCATTTTAAGAAATTGCCATAGCCACCTAAACTTTCAGCAACTAACACTATAATCAGTCAACAGCCATCAACATAGAGGCAGGAGCCTTTACTAGCAAAACATAACTTGCTAAAGGCTCATGATCATTAGTATTTTTTAGTAGTAAAGTATTTTAAAATTAAAGCATGTACATTGTTTAAGATATGAAGCCATTGCACACTTAATAGGCTACAGTATATAATAAATGTAACTTTTATATGCACTGGGAAACCAGAACTTTGTATGACTCATTTTATTATGACATTTATTTTATTGTTGTCATCTGGAAGTGAACCTGCAGTATCTCAGAGGTATGTCTGTACAGTAGGTCCTCGAATAACACTGTTTCATTCAATTTTGTTTTGTTATAATGTTTATGAGAAAAAAATTGATTACTGCCTTATGTGGCATTTGCATTGTCCCCCCATGTCTGTTTGAGTTTTCTTCTAGTATCCTGATTTCCTCCCACATCCCAAAGATGTACATGTCAGGTTTACTGGCGAGACCTCATCTCTACAATAAAATAAATAAAAAATTTTACAGTAAAATAAAAAATTAGTTGGGTGAGGTAGTGTGCGCCTATAGTTCTGGCTACTTTTAAGACTGAGGCAGAAGGATTGCCAGAGCCCGGCTGGTCGACACTGGGGTGGCCGTGAGCATGCCACCGCACTCCAGCCTGGGCGACGGAGTAAGACTGCAACTCAAAAAAAAAAAAAAGAAAAGCAGTCAGCAAGACTGCCAGATTTGTGCTTATTTGTTTTTGAACAGCATGATGGTAGGAGGTGCTCCTTACAATTTTCACTTTGTAGGCACTTATTTCTTGATCTAACCCACCACTGTGACCCCTGTCACTCACTGATTCAATAAAAATGGAGTATCATTCTTACTTTTTAAAAAAATTAATCTTTCTTAAATGTATATATAGCTCACATGCATTTCAATGTTTGACATTAGAAGTGGTTTGGTCTTTATTTGAAGTTTGGTGATGTTTTTGTGACCAAAAAATATGCTGTAAGAACTTAATTCTTGTTTCTATCAATTAATCTATTGCAAAATTGGTTTTGTTTAAAGTTGATGTTTCCAAGAAACCTATGATGTCAAGTGAGGACTTATTGTAATTGTTAAGCAACTTCTGTTTTGATGAACACCTGATTATTCCTCCTCTTAATGAGATGCTGCTGGGAGTAAGTGATCATTCCTGCACTGCTGTAAGTCAAGGAAGCTCCTTCTACATTTGCTCATCTTCAGTTCCAGGCACTTGGTGCCTCTTCAGAATGCTGGACCACAGATCTCATTCTGCTGACCTTTTTCCTTTACTCTGTCATGCCATCCAGTAGTTTTTGCTAATGTGGGCAGTCTCAGTTTGCTTCACCAAAAAATAAATCTTTTTTTCAAAGCTTCATAGCTTTTCATCCTCCCTATGTTACTGTAAACACATGTTCACTGGGTTTCCATAGGCTCATCAAATAATTTCTTACAGACTCTTTCCACTTCATAAGAACATTCTCTGTTTGTCTTCCTTGACATCTCTTTCTTAGGCTCTTTTCTGAGTTATCAAAATCCTCACGTCCTGGAAGAAAGAATTGTGTAATAAAAAGCGCATGCTTGGGATCCAGAGTTTTTATTTTGTTTTATTTTATTTTTTCAGTCGAAGTCTCACTCTGCCGCCTAGGCTGAAGTGTAGTGGCACATTCACGGCCACCACAGCCTTGACCTACTCGGCTGAGGTGATCCTTTCACCTCAGCCTTCCAAATAACTGGTACCAAAGGCACATGCCGGCACACCTGGCTTGTTTTTGACTTATTGTAGAGATGAGGTCTCACCATGCTGCTCAGGCTAATCTTGAAGCCCTGAGCTCAGGCAATCCTCTTGCCCCTGCCTCCCAAAGTGCTGGGATTGCAGGTTTGAGCCACGGTGCCCAGCTCAGAGTTTTTAGATTCCAATATTACGTATTTCTCCAACTCACTAGCAGTGAAACTGTAAACAATTTCTTTATTTCCTTAGATGTAAATGGGAATAATAAATGGTACTTTCCCCACAGAGCCACTGTGAGGATTATTTGAGATAATACATGTCCAAAAGTTTTTTTTAGTTATTTTAAAATGTGTGTTTTTTGTTATTTTAGCAGGTTGATTTTCTTCTAATTTTTAGTTTGATAGATTTTCCCAATCCATGCAAGTAATACCTAGCCTATTTGCAGTTTAAATTTAGTTAGAGATTTGCAAAACATGTATTTACTTTCTTCCAATGTTAATTGTTGATACCAAGTCAGATTTTGACCTTTTTTTTATCCAAGGGATTTAGAGTAGGAAATAAAAGGCAAAATTATAAGGAGGAGACTTAAGTATAGTTCAAGTCTTAAAGCATGCTGATTAACACATTTTGTTTGCCTTTGAAACATCTGGGAAAGCAACTACATACCAGTTCTCTTAAAAATGATTTATTTAAACATTTTGTGGAAGATTCAGGTGTGTGATTTTGATTGCACAATTAATTAATTATTGGTGAGGTCCTTTAATTTCTTCCCAGTGACCAACATAATAAAACACTGTAGTATAAATATGGTAGAAAATTAATAAATGTAATTGCAATTTTAATGTTTATTCTAAAAGTATGTTTAAACACTTTAACTAAATTTTTTGCCTTCTTTTGGGTCCTTCCCTTTCTCCTTCCTTCACTTTATTCATTCTTTCTTTCCTTCCTTCAGCTTACTGTGTTTATAAATAAAACACAGTAGTGGGAATGTTATGTGAAGGGACTTAATCTAAATGTATTTAAGCTGTAAAAGATGAAAGCAAAACATGGAAAAAATGAGTGATTTTCCTCCAAATAAACAACTTATTAAGTCACTAAAAAAAAAAAAAAAAAAAAGAAGATGAAAGCAAAGGAATGGACAGTGTGATTAATCTGAGCTTTGTCTCTGAATTAATCAGTTAATCAGGAAAAAAAGGCTGCTGATATCATATATGTGTGTGTATGTGCTCATATTTTTTGTTTTTTTTTTTTTTGTAAATAATCTGACACATTTATGCCCGAAGGGTTAACTACTTCTGACATGTTAGTGGAAATGTGATTCTTTTACAAATTGCTTCTTATCTTTTAGATTAGCTATTATTTGTATTGCTACCAGACTTTAAATGAACTTATCAATTTTCAGTTAATAAAATGTGAATTTGTTGTCTTTAAAATCCTGCCAGTGGTAAGTGTCATCACCCAAGTAGAGCTATCCGAAAATCACCTATTTCCCAGTATGTCTGGTACCTGGAGTGCCTACTTGGGACCTGGTCTGTTCTATGTTAATTTTTCCTTTGGGTGAAAACTTCAGGAGCTTCTGGTAAAATACAAACATGCTCTTGGGCAAAATATATCATGAAAATATATTTACCAATAAACAATTTAACTTAAATGAGTATCTAACAGCAAATGAGTGAGACACAAGTTCAATAAGTGTGTAGTTCAGGAGGTCAGAATGTAGCCAGCCAGTCAGAGCCAGTTTCTTTATTTTGGGGGTAAGGCCATTTAGGGCCGCGTTTTTCCACAGGAGAAGGGTTCTGACTACAGGACACCTCTGAGGGCACCTTACCCTTCCCAGTGCTGCTTAGGATAGCGGAAAACTGAATAAACATGTTTGTACCAGTCATGACTGAAGGATATAGATGGTTTTAGCCAAGCACTTTGGGACTATGCAATTCCACGTTCTCTGCTGATTAGCTGCATCACCTGAATAGTTCCTAAAATTTCTGCTTTCTCGTCCACCAGATGTGTATTGTAGTATCTATTTTTCTGGGTTGTGATAATGACTAAAGGGAGTAATGCTTATAAAACACTTAGCATACTATCCAGCCTGTACTCAATAAGCATCAATAAACTGTGTATCCACATGAGTATCTATCTTAATATCTAATTCTGTGCCTCTTAATATGCCTGTGATTGCACATAACAGAAAAATCTCACTCAAACTTAACTTTAAAGACTTAAGCTATATAGAGGCTCACATAAATAGGAAACAGAGTCAGGCAGACCTCGGGATTGGTTTGCTTCATTGGTTAATAATATCACCAGGGATCACTCACCTTCCTTTATCTGTACTTTTTTCCAGAGTTAACTTTATCCAAAGGCTGGCTTCAGTGTGATTACTTGTGGTTGAGAGACGGCCATAAACACTTCCCAGATCCACATGTTCTCCCCTCCAGGAGCCTCTCAAAAAAATGAGAAATCTCCATTCCCAGTAAACCCCTGTGTCTATTTGATCCAACTTAGTCTTTGTATTGATACCAGATCCAAAAACTCTGACCAGGGGAAGGGATTATATTGATAAATCTAGGCCTCAGTCATAAGCACCATCTCAATGTCAGCTACTCTCAAAACCTAGGGGAAGCGAAGCAGAATGTGGATATCTCAGAAAGGGAGACTTGGGTGATGAGGAAAAGACCATGGTATCAATTACAGTATTAATTACACTTAAAACACTACCAGCAAATCTAATAACTGGGTTGGTTGTGATTTCCTTGTGACAATTTTGGAAAGGAGCAGGTCTTAAGGTTCATCTAGACTTTGAGAAGCTATCTTAAATATTGTATCACTGATCTTGTTTTAGGTACACTTAGGACTAGAACCTAGGCGTCTTGATGCTACGCTGACTCTCTTTTTCCCATACTGTACAAGCTTACCTCTTGATCTTTTTTCCCCACTTTCTAATTTTACATCTGGAGAAGTCACACAGCGGGTGGCAGTCTTGTAACTGCACCTTCCGCCTCAGCCCAGTGCGTCATTGAAAGCAACAGTGAACAACTAGTTAGTTACTAGAAATCCAGTAAGACAATGAATGACTGTTGTTATGTATATGGATATTCATTTCAGCATTGTTTACAATGACAAATGCCTAGAAGCAACTTAAATTTCTACTAAGAAGGAAGTAGTAAGCTATATTTGCAACATTAAAGAATGTGATATAGCTTCATATATAATGAGGATCTTTTGATAAGTGTGTATCAGACTACACATTGTGTGAAGAAAGCTATGCTTTGAAGAACATGGTATTATGCCCCTAATTGTGTGTGTGTGTATGTGTGTGTGTACACGTGTGCGCACTTGTGTATGTTTATAGATACACTTGCATTTCTTTAACAGTACTAAAGAGTCTATTGACAATCACCTTGGGAAAGAAAATTTGATTTGTGATTGAGACAAAGACATAAAGACATTTTTAAGAATTGATTTCTTTTTACTAACTGATTTTTTTAAAAGAACTATGACATATACTACATTTTTACTTAAAAATATCACTTAGAAGGGATTTAATATTCTTGGCTTCAGAACTTGGGTGTCAATCTAGGATTTTTATTTCTTGGCATTATGATCTTAGGCAAAACATTTTATTTCTTTGAGCCTCAGTTTTCTTACCTGTCAAATGATGTTTATCACATAATTATGCAGGTTAACTGAAAAATGATCTTCTAAATGCTCAAGGATCTTCCAGTTGCTGGTGATTACTATGGGACATTTTTCTTGATGATCACCTTTTTCCTCCTTTTCTGTACTCCCCTCTACCCTCAACCCGCTACCTGAGGGAAGATACATTTGGCATTGATCTTAGGCAAGATATTTCCTTTTTATGAGCCTCAGTTTTCTAATCTGTAAAATGAACACCAGCTGTATACCAGGCCCTGGTCTGGGAACTCAGGGCAATTTACCAGTCTCCTGGAGTTTACAGTAGAGCAGACACAGCAAATACTTATGAATTAGCTGTTGTGCACAGTCATCAGCATTTATTTTAAATAAAGGATGCTTGTGAACACTTATATCCACCAACTTATGGCTGAAGTCAAAATAATTCCCTATGAATGCCAGCTTCTAGTTCTTCATTGCTAATGTAAAAATAAAGTGCCTGCCCGGAGTTATTATGCATACATCCTGGGCATAATTTTCCAAAATGCAATGATGGTCAGGGGGCCAGCCAGATCTAGACAGGAGGTTTTCCAAGGGTTTCATCATATCTTCTCTCCTGATCTATAGATTTGAGCCTGGGCAACTTCAGTCATCTGCACACGGCTGTGGAAGTTAATGAAGAAGCAGAACAAATAGAGATTTCTGGAGACAAGAAAGACTTGTTTTTTTTTTTTTAGGACTTAGCATTACTGATGAGGACTTGGGAGGAGCAACAGATCAGGAAGGAACTCTGAATCTTCTTTCAGAAAAAGATGGTGATTCATATGCGACAACTTCCTTCCCTTCCCAACCCTCCTCCGCCTGCTCTCTCCTGTACCCTTTTTTACTCACAGCAGAGCTTCACTATTAGAGAGCTTGAATTCAAATAATTCACGTCTGAAAAAGAAACCTCTTGTTAGAACACAGACATCATTGACAATTAGCCAGGATTCCAAGGAGAAAAAAGGGAGGCCCGGGCAAGGTAAATGCATTTGTGTTTATATAACATGTGATGTGTTTTGAAGTTCTCCCCAAGGAGAAAGGCCTTCTCTTCTACTTCAAAAGCCATTTTCATGTTTTCGAAATTACTAGAAATTATGGGCTAAACCCCCTTCACACGTAATTTATTTCACCCAGTATCTCATATTTTGTGATAACATGCAAATACCATATGTTGCACTTTCTCTTTATGGATGAAGGAGGGAAGGGAGGAGAACTGGCAGAATTATCACTAGGCACTGCAAAACCTTCCATTGAAATCCACATTTACCATGGTGACATTTACTAGTTATGGCAGAGCTGATCAACTGCAGATTTTCCTGCTGCTGAGGCTAAATCGCAAGCTGCTCATAATGCCATCAGATGCTGCTGGGTTTTCAGCCAATGAGAACTTCGGGAAGGTTTTTCTCCCTCCCTGACTTCTGTAGCTGTAGAGCCTCCATGCCACCATGTGTGCAAAGTCGCTACACCCTCTACCCCATGTTTGAACTTGATTGACCTCGTACAGCATTTTCTTGGAATACGTGCATCCCCCATCGTCTTATGGGTTCCAAATACTCAAGCCAGAAATCTCAATATATTCCCAGGGCCTTCATTTTTGTTTTCCCCAACAGGTATTTATTTTTCTAAATGAAATGGTCAATATCTAAGAGTATATAATATTCATAAGACTAAAAGAGAAAAAATAAAAACTCACATCTTGTATTCAGCTATTCTATTTCATCTGAGACAAAATGTTTTATGCCAGGCCAAGTGAATCAAAAGCAGAAAGCTATTATTCAGCCCGTAGCTGCTTCAATCATTCCTCTACCAACAATGGTGAAAAGATGTGATTTTACAAGCAAACAGGAAGAAAAAGCTTGAACACACCCTGGGAACATGTTTAAGAAGTTGATTTATGTTTCATGCTGAGTCTTACACCTGCAGTTCAAGCAAAACCCAACTTGGCTGCCCCACAGAGTCTGGTTTATTAGGTATCAAGGAGTCGCAAGAAGCCATGTAATTAAAACCGTAATTAACTGGAAAAGGAAAGTGCCACCTGAGTTTTGAGAGGCTGTCAATTTTATTTCCATTACAGCTCTCCTTCTGTTTCTCCTCTTGGACTTTTTATTTTCCTTTGCTTGATCAGAAAAACAATCTATGCACACACACTACATACATCTATGTTTTAAATGTATTAAAACTTGTATAAATAGCTACTTATAGAAAAGGCCACACAAGTTGTAACCTCCTTCAAGTTTTCTAGATCAACTAAGAAGAGGGGAGAAACA
Source organism: Carlito syrichta (assembly GCF_000164805.1). NCBI lineage: Eukaryota > Metazoa > Chordata > Mammalia > Primates > Tarsiidae > Carlito > Carlito syrichta. Next base: position 154,484 of record NW_007252954.1, on the reverse strand, counting down.
TTCTAGAAATGCTACACCCGATATGGTAGCCACCAGCCCACATGTGGCCATAGGGCACTCACACTGTGGTCAGTGTGAATGAAGATGTGCTTTAAGTTTGAAATATATGTCAGATTTTGAAGACATGGTGCAAAAACAGAATGTAAAAAATATCTCAATGATACTTTTTATGTTGATTGCTTGTCAAGTGGTATTATTTTGGATATATTGGATTGTGTCAACCAACCCAACCATTAGGTTGTGCAAACATATATATTTAATTTAATTTCACCTTTTTAAAGAGCAGCTACTAGAACATGTAGAATATGTGGTTCACGTTATATTTCTTTTGGGTAGTGCTGGTCTAGAGGTGAGGTACTGCGTATCCTGTTTTGTGATGAAATGATGCACTAGATATATCTTTTCTTGTCCTTTCTGCCTTCCTGGGAGTTGCAAAGGCTAGCCAGCAGGGAGAAATAGGAGCACTTGGTGGCAATGTGCAAGGGTGCTGGAAGAAGTTATTAAGGCATATGTTTGTGATTGCCGGATTGTTCAACTCAATTTCTCAATAAATGACTCAAAAGGAGATGTCTGAACAGCACAATTGGAGCTTCAAGGGTCTTTTCTTCTCTAACTGCCCCTTGGCCAACAGAGGTTCAAACGCACCATGAAATATATGAGCACCAAAATGAGTTGTGCTAGAAACTTCAAATAAAGGTACTGAAAGCGAGTTCAAAACCAACAAGTGTGCCTTAATTTGTGAATTAAAGTGCAAATAAAACAATCTTTTGAAAAAGGTCAATCTGTTTACATTTAATTCTGTAAACATCCATCTCACATTATTACCCTATCTTTCTGAACCACATCCTTTAAGAGTTATAAAAAAGTTTGTAATAAAGGTATAATTATATAATAGTTTTCAAGGTGGCTAGAGATGAAGGCTTTTTGGCATTTTATATCTAAACAGGCAAAAAAATGTTAAAAATAACCTAGTCTTCCTCTTTTCCTTTTTAAGGATTTTTTTTTCTTTTTGGTGGGGGGAGGTAGCAAAGCTATGTTATTTTGAAATATTCAAAAAAGAATGCAGTCAGCAGAGCGAAAAGGCAGCTTACTGATTGGGGAACATATTTATAAACTTTTTATCCAACAAGGGATTAATATCTAGAATATACAGGGAATGCAAATATCTCAACATAAAAAATCCATTTTAAAAATGGCAAATAATCTGATCAGTCATTTCTCAACAGAAGACATACAAACAGCCAACAAATATATTTTAAAAACGCTCAGCATCAGTAACTATCAGGATAATTCAAATCAAAACCACAATATGGTATTATCTCACCTCAACTAGCATGGCTATTATCAAAAAGACAAAAAAAATTTAACAAATACTGGTGAGGTTGCAGAGAAAAGGGAAGTGTTATACACTGTTGATGGGAATGTAAACTAGAACAGATGCTATGCAGAACAGTATGGAGGTCCCTCAAAAAAACGACAAATAGAACTGCCAGATGATCCAGCAACCCTACCACTGGGTATTCATCCAAAGGAAGGGAAATCAACATGGTGAAGAGACATCAGCACCCTCGTGTTATTACAGCACTATTCACAATAGTAAAGATGTGGAATTAACTTAGATGTCTAACAACAAATAAATGGATTAAGAAAATGTGGTATGTATACACAGTGAAATATTACTCAATCACAAAAAAGAATGAAATCCTGTCATTTCTGGCAACATAGATGAAACTGGAGGACATTGTGTTAAATAAGCCAGGAACAGAAAGTTACACACTGCTTTTTCTCACTCATATGTGGAGGCTAAAAAAAACTGATCTCATAAGAGTAAAAAGTAGACCGAGGATATCAGATGCTGAAAAGAGTAGGGGAAAGGGGAGAATAAGGAGAAATTTGTTACAGGATACACAATTACAGTGAGATAGGAGGGATAAGTTCTAGTGTTCTGTAGCACTGCAGGATGACTATGGTTAAAAATACATCATATGGTTTCAAATAGCTGGAAAGAGGGTATTAAATGTTACCAGTACAAAGAAATGATGAATGTTTGAGATGATGGATATGCTAATTACCCTGATCTGATTTCTATACATTATATGTATCAAAATATCACTATGTAACCCATAAATATGCACAATTATGTCAATTAAAAACTAAAATAAAAAACATTGTTAGAAAAAGGAATTCAATATCTCATTTTTCTATTATCAACATAATAGTGACAAATCTATTGATTAAAACTACCCAAAGGAAGTTAAGAGACTGAGAGCACCTTTCTTTGAGCAGAGGGCGAAAAATCATGTGTCCTTCTAGCCTAAATATTTTTCCACATCTCCACAGTCACACATTTTTAAGCTGCCTTTATTACAAAGTAAAGGTATCTGGAATCTTCCAGTTCAGAACAGAAATATGTCAATGCGTAATTTTTGGAAGTGAGCTTGAGGTACCCAGAGCAGATGACACACGGGGCTTAGGTCCTGATTCAGCTACAAGTCAGCGGGGCACCCCAGGACCATCTGCGTTCTATAAATTACAGTAACGCCGGCACATGCGGCTTGTAAATCACGAACGAACAGGCTTCACCTTGTGACACACGACATGAACCCTGTTGTATATTCCAATAAACTCCCATAAACCATCTGATATAAACTCTGGATTATGTTTCTTTAGGGGTTGGAATACTTAGACTTTTCTTGGCTGGTCTGATTTCCTTTCACATGGGAAGTGAATACACGGGGTATGTTCCCTTTCCTTTCCCATACACTAACGTTTTGCTATTTTTCAAGCCCAGAATTTTACTTAGTGACTGACATGTGCAATTTGGTGAACTTTAAAGGACCAGTCTTTTTTTCTGTCGCCTTCTTTAATAAGCTTGTTTCTTTCAACACGACTGTGAATGTCAAAGTCTTGTGGTTACTACTATGGAAAATACGATTTATAAACAGCAAATTAATGGCCAAATTGTCAGTAACCTACTTCACTGAATATAAATAAATGCCTATCATAAGGGGTCATATCATTTATATGGCTTTGCTGGGTTTCTGGCAATCTGCATGACTGCTTCTACAATAGTTGTGTGTGTGTGTGTGTGTGTGTGTGTGTGTGTGTGTCTGCAGGAGCATCAGGAGAAAGAATAGCTAGAGTGGCAATAACATTCAATTCCATTTATGACTCATCCACAAATGGTTCCAAGCAACTGTTTTTGGTTAACCCAGTGTTACCCTATTCATGGATTCTGGTGCTTCCTCCATCTTTAGAGAAATCTTTTCTGAGGAATTCCTTTTTAAGACCCATCACAGCTGACTTGGCCTACACACCAGAAAAAGTGGCAGAAAAATACCCAAATATGAATCCTTTACAAGACACCAAGGTTTGCTTCTATTAAGAAAAATGGTCATTTTTTTCCTTCTCACTACTTTTTATTTTTTAAAATAATAACAAAACCCTTATATTTCCATTTATTTATTTTTTAGCAATGAATGTACTTTGTCTGTTTAGAAAGTTCTTCCAGTTCAGGGAATTTTGATGTGACATTAAATTATTCCCTTTATGTCACTTTTTATGGATGTACAATTATGAACAAAAAGGAGAGGTCATTGTTATTTTGTGTGGAATTTAAACGGAACATAAAATAATTGTAAGACAAAATTCAATAGCTTCTTAGGGGGTTAAGGATGAGCTTACTCAGAATTAGTTTTATTGTTCTGACTTATCCTACTCATATTTAACTGAAAGTGATGTTACATTTCCACATTCATTGTCTGAAAAATGCATTGATTATTATTTTCTATAGTAGTTTTCAAGCTTATATAAAGAAAACACAATGTTATTTTTTATGATTGATTCAATATTTGTGGAGGGTGCATGTACTCAACAGAAATTGGATAATTGTTTTTCAAAGTTATGATTGTTCCTTGAGATACAAACATACTAAATGTACATAAAGTCTAAATATTTAGGCTTTGCTGAGAAAATGTCCCTATAACTGAATGTAATAGTTTTCGTGGAAAAGAGGTAAAAATCAATTTTTTGTCAGACACACAGCAACACTACTGTGAATTCAAAAACACAACTTCCAGAAACTTCTAAATACATAGTACCATTCTTTAATTAACACTGTTTATCCTGTAATTTTAGGGATTTATTGATGCTGGCAGAAACATTGGCAAATAACTTAAAAATTTCTTGACACATTATGCATCTCAAAGGATTTCATTCAGTTTTTCTTTTTTACTTTTTCAACTGCAATCAATAATTTCTTTCAAAACTCTTAATATGCTGAGCTAGAATATAGTTAAGAGATTGTTAGAAATTCTCAAAAGAAGAATTTAAGAAAACACATATGAACAAAGATGAACTTTGTAGCATTATGTTATTTTCTTTCATTCATATAATTTTTGAACAAGTTCTGTATCTGCTTTCTATTACACCTAAATAGTTCTCATTTTTATTCAACATCAAGGGATATTATTGTGGGTGCATCAAATCAGGGTTTGGGTTCTTTGAGCCTATCAAACTATTTTTTTTCCAAATATTTGGGGTTTGATAAAACCCAAAATGCATGCTAGAAGCACTTTTTCCATTAATTATTAAACCCATGTGCATTTTGAGGAAAATTTGATCCATATGAGTTCTGGTTCATTTGTGCTTTACTCATCAAAATACTTTTTCTTAAAGCCCATGTCCAAGAAGTCTTTTGAGTCCCGTTAAGTTTTTTGAGCTTTGCCAAGAATAAACAAATTTGAACACCAAAAGATTCAAGTTGGTTTGTAACCCTATACCTATGGAGTATTAGTGGGGTCTAAACTTGGATTAAATACATGCTCTCATCCCTAATAGGTCGTTGAATGTATCTCCAGAGGGAAGCCTGGTATGGAAAGCAAAACTCAGATGTATACCAACAAAGACACCAGAAAATCCCAGAATGCATCACAATTCATTAGACATTACTTTGATTATGTTTTATTTTTAGTACATATGCACAGAGATGTTGCTTCAAATCAGAACTCGAAGGTTAAAAGGCATTCTACATAGGTAACAACAACAAAAAAGAATAGGAAAAAAATGTATTATTATTTAAAATGTAAAATCCTAATATTTGGATAACAGTTTCTAAATATTAAAACTAGACTAAAAATAAGTATTTATGAGAAACACATTTAATTGCTTTTTGAGACAGAGAAATGGGAATGTGGTCTATATCACTCTGCTTTTTCTATCTATTCATTTTCGGGTATCTACTTGAGAGGTGAGTTTTTTCATTTTTGTTGTTTTTTATTGTTATTGTTTATTTTTGTGGGATATCTTTAGGAAGCTCCTACGTTATTCTGATACAGAAATGCATTTCACAATGAGAGGGAGTTAACACTTCTTGGGACAGTTCTTGACTCAGGGAGGACAGAAGCTGCAGAACAACTCTGAAGTCCATCTTACCCAGTTCCTCAGATAGTCCCTAGTAGAATTGTGCCCCTAGCTTTCTCAGTGTGATAAGTATGATACCATACCCTTAGATAGAGCTTTATTCTTTCCCTGTTATACTCTTTCTGGGCTCCTTCTCCTGTTTCTTAGGATTACTAAAACAAACTTCCGATATCAAGCCCTTATGATAATTTCTCAACCTATATAGTCTTAGCCCAAACTCTTGTCTCAGGCTAAGACTATTTTTATGTTTGAATTTTTTTATAATAAAAAGTTTGTTAAAAATGTTTTTTTACTGTATTATTTTATATTTATAATAAAATTTAAATTTTATTTAAAAATATAGGAACAAGATCTACTTTAACAGTTGGAATTTTATATTGTTAGTGTTCTCTTTAAACTTATGTTTATATTACATTTACCCATAGAATTTTAATAATTTTATTATTTAAAGTTTTTAATTGATTATTCAATTATAATTCTGTCACAAAAATACACATATAAATTTAACTTTTATTAATTTTTTAATTTTCTGGAACCATAAGCCTGGAAACATTACAATATTTATTATGAATTGAGTTAATATTACAAATATCTATTATACTCAATTGATAAAAAATAAAAATATATTTCAAAGTTTATTGTGTGAAAATTATTACAAAAATAAAGAGTAAAATTATTTGGAACACATTTCCTAATGAAATGGATAAAGTTTTTTTTTTAAATTGGTTCATGTGTGTGGAAGAATATTATTACCAGAATGAGAAAGATTTCAGTATCAATTTTATTTCTACTTTTTATTGTTAGAGATGTAAATTTTGACTTGTTTACATAACAAGTAGGTAAGAGTAGAAGGAATTTTGTAATAACAGTGTCACTTTCTTGAAGTCATTTTGACTTATGCTAAAATTATATTTTGACATGGCATCAAAAACTATTTTTATCATTGTATTTATTAGCTAACAGTTTAGTACAATTCCTTTGATAGAAAAACTTTGAAAATCAACTTTCAACAAAGAATTTGTTAGGGTCATCAAGATACACACACACACACACACACACACACAAATATATTTTTTAATTTTTTTTGTAGAGTGGTTTAAGTTCCTGCAGACATATTCAACAAAGAATTTGTTAGGGTCATCAAGATACACACACACACACACACACACACACACACACACACACACACACACAAATATATTTTTTAATTTTTTTTGTAGAGTGGTTTAAGTTCCTGCAGACATATTCCCAGAAGGGAAATCTTCTGGATTGTATGGAAAGTCAAAATAGCAAAAACATGGAACCAATGTGCTGCCCATCAAAACCGGACTAAAAAAATGTGATACATGTACATGATGGAATATTACACAGTCTTAAAGGAGAACAAAATTATGGACTTTGCAGCAACTTGGATGGATTTAGATTCTATTATACTCAGCAATTTATCACAGAAATAAAGAACTGAGTACCATATGTTCTCATTCATAAGCAGACCCTGAACATTTACCATAATACTATAAGAAAGGAATTGGCAGTAGCCGGACACTGCTGGGAATAAGAAGGGCACATAACATTAATAAAGATATCTCATCTCAAACCAGGAAAAGTGGGGACCAAAGGTAGGCCCAAATCTTACCTGTACAAAGACCACTTTATATAACGAATCCTAAATTGTGTCCCACACCTTTAAGATGAAATAAAATTTAAAAAAGGATAGCAATACTTTGAATTATCCCTTATTTGGCAGTGCATCAAGAAAATGCACCGTAAAAGAGTAAGGTGGATGAGAGATGTCATTCTTTTATAAAGTAAGAGAGGAGCAATTGTAAAGGGGAGGTTTTTTAAAAATACATTTTTTGTCTAAATTGAGATATAATCCATATATTATAAAATTCATACTTTAAAATTGTAAAATTCAGTGGTTTTTAGTAGTTTCACAATGTTGTGCAACCACCCTCATTATTTAATTCCAGACAATTTTCATTATTCCAAAGGAAACACTTTAAACATTAGCAATCACATATATTCTCCTCCCTCCCAAGACCCTGGCAATCATTAATCTACTTTTGTTTTTATGAGCTGCTTATTTGGGACATTTCATATAACAGTAATTGGAATCATGCAATGTGTGTCATTTTATGTCTGGCTTCTTTCACTTCACAATGTTTTCAAGGTTCATCCATGTTGTAACATGTATCAGTATTCATTCACTTTTATGGGTAAATAATATTCCACTGCATGTATGTATGTATGTATATATAAAGTATGGTATATATATATGTATACACACACACACACACACACACACATACACACACACACACACCATACTTTTTTCATTTATCAGTTGATGGTTTTTGGATTTTTTCCCACTTTTTGGCTGTTAAAAATAATGCTTCTACAAACATTCATATACAAACTTTTGTGTAAACATATTTTCAATTTTCTTGGGTATATGCCTGGAAGTGAAATTGCTGGGTTATTTGGTAACTTATGTTTAACTTTTTGAGGAACTAACAAACTGTTTTCCAAGTGATGCTAGCATATTACTTTCCCATAAGCCATGTATGAGGATTCCAGCTCTCTACATCCTCACTAAGACTTGTTTTTTTTTTGTTAATTAAATTTTTTCAATGTAATCATCCTAGTAGGTATGAAGTGGTATCTCATTGTGATTCTATTTGCATTTCCCTAGTGGCTGGTGATATTGAACATATTCATTTGCTTATTGTCCACTTGCATATCTCCTCAGGATAATTGTCTATTCAAATCATTCACCCTCTTTTGACTGAGTTACTTGTAATTTTATTGTTGAGTTTTAAGTGTTCTTTATAAACTCTAGATCTAATCCTTTATCAGTTTTATAGCTTGAAAATATTTTCTTTTATTGTATGGATTATTTCCTTACTTTCTTGATAGTGTCCTTTGATTAACAAAAGTTTTAAATTTCGACAAAGTCTAATCCATTATTTATTGCTGTTATTACTTGTGTTTTAGGCGTCATGTTTAAGAAACCAATCCCTAATTCAAGGTCATAAAAGTTATACCTATATTTTCTTCTAAAAGTTATATAGTTTTAACTCTTACATTTAAGTCTTTGATTCATCCACTTTGAGGTAAGGATCCAACTTTACTGTTTAGTCTGAAAATTCACAGTAGTCCCAGAGCCACTTATTGAAAAGACTTTTTTCTCCCATTGAATTTTCTTGCCACCCTTGTCAACAATTGATTGACCATAAATGTATGAACTTATTTCTAGACTATCAATTTTATTCCATACATCTATATGTCGGACAATACCACTCAATCTTGATTGCTGTAGCTTTGTAGTAGGTTTTGAAATAGAAAGTATGAGTGCTCCTTTGTTCCTTTTCAAGAGCGTTTTGGCTATTCTGGGTCTCTTGCATTTCTGTATAAATTTTTTGTTCAACTTGTCAATTTCTGCAAAAAAGGCAGCTGAGAGTTGATAAGAATTCCATTAAACCCATAGATCAATTTGGAAAATACTGCCAATCTTAACAATACAGTTGACCCTTGAACAATGCAGGGATTAGTGGGCCAACCCCACATAGCTGAAAATCCTCATGTATCTTTGACTACCCCAAAAGTTACTACTTCAAAAGTCTTCTATTGATTGAAAACCTTATGAATACCATAAACAGTTTATTAACACATATTTTGTATGTTATATGTATTATATGCTGTATTCTTACAATAATGTGAGCCAAAGAAAAGAAAATGTTATTAAGAAAATCATAAAAAAGAGAAAATATATTTACAATTTATTAAGTGGAAGCAGACCATCATAAAGGTCTTCATCCTCCTTATCTTCATGTTGAGTAGACGGAGGACGATAAGAGAGAGGAGGGATTAATCTTGCTGTGTTAGGGGTGGCAGAAGCCGAAGAAGTGGAGGAGGTGAAGGGTAGGCAGGAAAGTCAATCACACTCACTGAAATTCTTCTCGAAAAATATCTGTGTAAAAGTGGACCCATGCAATTCAAACCCATGTTGTTCAAGGGTCAAGTGAACTAAGTCTTCTAATCCATGAACACAGAATGTCTTTTTATTTAGGTCTTGTTTGATTTCTTCCAACATATTATAGTTTTCAGTATATGTTTTGCACTTTTTGGGCTAAACTTATTTGTAAGTATGTTACTCTTTTTGATGTTGTAGTAAATAAAATAGCTCCCTTAATTTCATTTTCAAATTGTTTATTGCTAGTGCATAGAGACACAGCTAATTTGTGTATTGATATTATACTCTGCTCCCTCACTAAATTTGTTTATTGTTTCTACTAGTTGATTTGTAGATTTTTAAAAATGCTTTCCAGTAAAGAAGATCATGTAATTTGCAAATAGAGATACTGTTAGGTCTTTCCCAATCCAATACTTTTTTTATTTTTTATTTTATTTTAAAGATGTGGGGTACAATTCAGGATTAGATATACAAGTGGACATCATACAGGTAAAATTTGATCAAAGGGGCCTCCCTTTGATCCCCACTTTGCCTAGTTTGAGACCAGGTACCCTTATTGATGTTTGTCCCCACCCCCACCCGGCTGTATCCTGCGGCTGCTATTCCTTTCTTATAGTATTATGGCAAATGTTCAGGGTCTGCTTGTGAGTGAGAACATGTGACACTCTGTTCTTTGTTTCTTTGATAGATCCCTGAGTATTATTGACTCTAAACCCATTCAGGTTGCTGCAAAGTCCATATGTTTGTCCTTTTTTTATGGCTGTGTAATATTCCATTGTATGTATGTACCACATTTTTTTATCCAGTTCAGTTTCGATGGACAGCACGGTTGGTTCCATGTTTTTGCTATTGTGAACAGTGCTACAAGGAGCATACACGTGCAGATATCTTTTTTGTAGAATGATTTGAGCTCCTCCAGGTATATTCTTAGTAGGGAAATTGCTGGGTCATATGGAATGACGAGGAATTGGATACCTTTTTTTTTTTTTTGCTTGCTTATATGCTCTGGGATCCACTCTCCAGTGCAATGATGAATAGAAGTAGTGACAGAGATAGCCTTGCCTTATTCCTTATACAATGTGTGACCTTTTATGTCTGGCTTCTTTCACTACACAATGCTTTTCAAAGTTCATTCATGCTGTGAGATGTATCAGTATTCATTCACTTTTATGGCTAAATAATATTCCACTGTATGTATGTGCCATAATTTCTTTATTTATTAATCAGTTGATGGGTTTTTCCACTTTTTGGGTGTTAAAAATAATGTTTCTATAAGCATTCATATACAAACTTTTGTGTGAATATATTTTCAATTGTCTTGGGTATACACCAGGAAGTATGAAAATGTTTTTATCTTTCACAATTATGATGCTAGCAAGTAGGTCTTTTGTAGATGACCTTTATCAAGGTCAGGAAGTTTCCTTCTCTTACTAGTTTGTTTTATTTGTGTGTGTTTTATCACAAAAAGATGTTGTTGGATCTTGCCAACTGCTTTTCTGCATGACTGAGAAGATCATATAGAAATCATTTTATTAGTATGAAATAGTACATTGATTGCTATTTATGCATTGAACTGACCTGTCTTCCTAGAATAAAGTCTACCTGGTCATGCTGTATAATCCTTTTTATTTGTTGCTGTATTTGCTCTGTTTGCATTATGTTGAGAGTTTTGGGATCTATATTCATAAGGCCTATTAGTCTAAAGTTTTCTTTTCTTGTGATATCTTGACTAGTTTTGGTATCAGGGTAATACTGGCCTCACGGAATGAGTTAAGAATTGTTCCTTCCCCTTCTATTTTTTTGGGAAAAAGTCTGTGAAGGATTGGATTAGTTGTTTCTTGGGCAGAAGTGTGAAAAACGTGGTTATATGACAAAAATTATTCATGCCATGCTTGTAGCTATTTGTATATGAATTTTATTTTCCACAATATTATGAAATTGTTCATTTATTAAACAAATTTTATTGAGCATCTACTATGTACTAGGCTCTGTTGTAGGAGCTACAGTGAACAACATGATCTGCGCTCTATAGAAGTTCACAATCTAATGACAATGAGGGACAAGAAACAAGTAAATGAAAACCAAACACTTATTGTTGGCAGGGATATTACCTATTCATCTCTCTAACATCACTTCCTTAATTTCAGATACAGTGTCTTAAACATATTCTTTACACGATAAAGGTGGGATAATTTATATTAGTATGGTTGCTGCCCTATACATTGGCTGGTAGGGTTAGCTTACACACATGGAGTAACATGAGAATTATACAAGACAAAAATAATTTTACAATTCTGCTATAGTCGAATAAAAAATACAGAAAGGTTTGAAAACCTAACCCTCAAAATCTGATGTGTAACACAGAAAACAAGCAAACAGCACATCTTATCCATGAAGCTAACCATTGTACAGATGATAACTCTAACACCAGAGTTTCTTAAATGATCACATACAGAAAAAGTCACCTGGGGATCTTCTAAAAATGCAGATTTTGATCCCACAAGTCTGAGGGACAACAAAAATCCTGAATTTCTAATAAATGTCCAGGTGCTGCCTATGTAAAATAAGACCCACAGACAGTATTTTGAGCGAGGAGTCTTTGTACCTCTTCCTTTTTGTCTGAAAACAAAGAACCAACAGATGTCTGATGAATTAGGAAAGATTTTCTCCAGATTTTCAGAGGTAACTGAATTGCTGCAGAACTGTCCACGGATGCAAAAGATAGAAAAATCATTTGAGACTGCGTATAACACACAGTATTGTATGAGAAACCAGCAGAGAGGGAATAGGGGATGCTTATCCTCTTGAATGATGTCATTTATGTTGAAACTTAATTATAAGCGAACATCCATCTTTCCTGTCAAATAATGCAGTGTACATAGGCCAAATCATTTTTAATGTAAATATAAATGATTCTTGTGTGTAACCATTGGGGAGATGGCTAATGGGGAGAAGGGAGTAGGAGAACGGATAGTTAATTCTACTTTGTAAAGGGAAAATTGTCTCAGTGCCTTGAGAGTCTGTGCCTATTAGAAAACAAAACAAAACAAAACAAAACATAAAACATTGATGATGGGGAATTGGTTTGCTAGTGTCCACAGTGCAGAGATTTACCTTGAAGAATTTTACTTCATTTCTGCTTTCTGGTCAGATATTCAACCTAGAAATATGTGATTTTTCTGTCGGCTTGATAGCTTGTTCCCCACTCCCACCCTGCGCCCCATTTATGCAGTTGCATCTTCTGGCACATTTCTGCTCCCGCAAACAGTTCTCTGGAGTTTTATATATAAAGAGGCTTTAAGTAAAAGATCAATCTGGTAAAAACCAGAATTATTCACTGAAACCAGTATACTATGCTGGGAAACCAGAAAATATAGAAACCACGAGCTCTTCTTACAGGTACATAAACTCATACATTTGGTATTGTTGCAGACCTGAAATCACCCAGATTCAAATGCTCTTAAAGTATTAGATACCTCTGTGAGTTTTGACTGAAAAAAGCAGAGAGCAGGAGTCACAGGGTGTATGGGGCACAAGTCCAGCAGGGGGTTTATTCAAAGGAGATAAGAGTATGCAAACTAACCAAATCAGGGCGGTTGGGATGAAAAGTACTCACTTTGGAGTATAATCCTCTCTATATAGATGTATATGATACTTTTTTATACATTATAAGCAAGTATGTATTAGATAATTTTAGAGCAGAGTTCTAAAATCAACATTTATTAACATGTATTTTTATGCCTGCTAATGTACTTGGGTTTGCATTAGGTAATGTGAAGAAAGCAAAAAGAGATAGGACATTGTTTAGGACATCGTTCCTAAATTCAAGGAAACTATGCGCAAGCTCTGATAAGTATTTTTACTTATCCTAAAATGTTTCTAACATTGCAACATGATGCTCATCTTGAAGGGGAATAGGAGGAAAATGTGAGAGAGAATTTACTTCTGTCTGTGATGTCCAGGAGACTTGCTAGAGGATACGTGTTTAGGAGGTTGGGGGTCAGAGAGTTGAATCATCTCCTTTAAACCAGGGCAGGATAAGCCCTGCCCCTGGCCCCAGGCTTTAGAGAGCCCACTCTGACTATCGTCTCTTGTGCCTCCCCCATGGGGTGAGAGTCTGCAAAACCAATTGTGTGTGCTCACATACAGCCTACTCAGGACCTCAGAACTGCCTACTCCAATGACCCTGGGTTGGCTTCCAGGGCTGTGTGGTGAGGGCACTTAGCTGCTGCAGGGTGCAGATAGGCTACCTCATGGGTCTTCATCTGTAGGCCAAGTTCCAGGAGTGTGTCCAGGCGTCATCCAACTTACTCTAAAGATTCTTTCTTTTTCCTTTCTTTCTCTCCCTTTCTTTCTTTCTTTCTTTCTTTCTTTCTTTCTTTCTTTCTTTCTTTCTTTCTTTCTTTCTTTCAAACTTTCTTTCTTTCTTTCTTTCTTTCTTTCTTTCTTTTTTTCTTTTTCTTTCTTTCTTTCTCTTTCTCTCTCTCTCTCTCTCTCTCTCTCTCTCTCTCTCTCTCTCTCTCCCTCCCTCCCTCTCTCTCATCAGAATGTCACTCTATCATCCAGGTTGGAGTGCAATGGCACCATCACTGCTCACTGCAGCCTCTCTCTCCTAGGCTCAAGTAATCCTCCTGCCTCAGTCTTCCAAGTAGCTAAGACTACAGCACAGACTGCCACACCTGGCTAATTTTTTATTTTTTCGTAGAGATGGAGGTCTCACTATATTTCCGAGGCTGATCTATAACTCTGGCCTCATGAGATCCTCCCGCTCCTGCTTCCCAAAGTGCTGGGATTATAGGCATGGGCCATTGTGCCTGGCCTGGATGAAAAGTGCTGTGAGGCCATGTGCATGAAGTAAGGTGTTCATGACAAAAGTGGGTATCATGTTGCCCAAAGTGTACTTAGACATTTTTTATATCAACTGACATCTGAGTTCTGGTGGAAAATTGAAATCAGAGATCAAACTTCAGACTTTTAGCTCAGTATCTTATCCCTGTTTCACATTTTCTTTACTGTATCTTTGCATTTTCTGCTGCCCCAAATTCTGTTTTAAGTTTTTTCTTGGAACAGCTACTAAAGTAAGACACAGAAGAATTGGAAAAATTGTCTTTTCACTCATTAACTTGGCCATTTCCTGCAAATCCTCAACACCATTTCTTGAGCCTCTCTTTTATTTTGGAGAAAGTCAGAAAGGAGAAAAGAAAGCCCAAAAAGAGAAAAGGAGAGAGAGGGGGTAAAGAGAAAATAATCTCTGGTGCTGTATTTGCTCCTGAAGCAGTTTGCCAAAGAGTAGAATTATAACTGCTGATGGGGTGGAGGAGTGAAGTGAAGGGGGCGGGGAAGAGAGAGAGAGAGAGACAGAGAGAGAGAGAGAGAGAGATCTTTATCCTTCCTTTCATCAGCCTCTAGAGCTGACCTGGAATTAAAATAAGCATTAAGATTATCTTCTTGATCTGGTCCCTGCAGCAGAAACTATGGCAGTAGTTCATACTTCATGCTGGGTAGGTGTTGTCTGACTTACCTTTGTGGTATGGGGGGAAAAAAAGTCTCTTCAATGACTTCCTAGTTGTAGCTTTCTGAAAGAAAATCTTCAATTGTTTGCATAGTGGTCCAGTCTTGGCACCAGCATCTGCATGACTGTCAGCAGCCAGCAGCACGTTGAGTTGCAGAGGAGATGGTGGAGACCGGCTCCCTTTGTGTTCTATTTATGATGCTTTTATAACTACGGAATGTGTGTCAGAAGTTACTGTTTTGGTTTTTATTCCCTTATTTTGTATTTTGAGTCCCTATATGAACATACCTTTCTCTTTCTTTTGTTATGAATTCACAAAATCTGAACTTAATATCCTTGCCATAAGGATGGGCTTTCTCTAGCATCGTTAAGCTGGGCTTGAGTTAGGAGATATATTTTGGACCACATGACCAAGGTACCATTCAACAATTCATTAGCCAAGGTCTCTCAGACCCTAGAGTGGCATAATGTTAATAGAAACTTCTAAAAGAAGGAAGACAATGCCAAACTGCATTTTCAATGCCCCCCTTTTAAGGGCAATCTCAGTAGCAAATGAATTGTATCAGTCAGTCAGTAAGAATTGGCTACTTTTAAAAGGCTGCTTAGACCTAGAGTGAGTTAAAAATAAAGTTTAGAATGTGGTCACTGCCCACCATGGGATGGGAGATGGAGTAAGAGCTGTCTTAGATAAACAACCAGAAATGTTTCTAGCTGTGTGTCCTTGGCTTTAGGATGGAAAGGGTAAGTTTCTATGTTCAAGGTCAAATTCCAATAGTAAACACTATTCTCTGGGGAAATTATTTCCTAGATCTGAAGGATAAAATTTGGCTCAAGGGAATTTAAGGCTAAATAAATTACAGGAAACATAGTATTTTTTCATAACTGGTCTAGAATTAGCCTGGCTCATTATTGACTTCTTTTCCTAAATAAACATGCAAAGAAGTCAACACAAACATGTAGTCAACACCAACAAAGAACAACAAAACAGTCAACGAGGCAAATGGGAATGTATTTTTCCAGTTGGAGAAATTAGAAGTCTATATGTTAGAGGATTCTGGGAGATTTTGGAGCAAATGTGTGACTTGTGTATTTATTCAAATATAACATTTCCTGAGCTGGTGTTCTTCAAAATATAGTTTTGAAAGCCACTGTTAAGAATGTAGTGGGAAAAAATGGTAGCCAAATGAATGAAAATGAAAGCATGCCATTTTATTTTACAAAATCTAAGAAACCTTTGATTGTAAGACACACCTTTTTTTTTTTTGGAATCAAGATCTATTGAGAGGACAGAAAAGCTCCCACAATGGGAGGGGACCCAAAGGGGTTGTCCAAGATGCACCATTTTTAGGGACTACTAAAGGGAGAAAAAGCATTGCTAATTAAACTATGTCTTTCTATTGATTGTAAGATGCAGTCCAATTTTACTGATGTTAAAATGTGGAAAACAAACATGTCTTAGAATTGATCAAATTTGGTACATCTTCTCTCTTGAAGATTTGTAACACATTTTAATAGCTTTGAGAAATTCCTGAGAAAAGAAATCTGTTTATTTCCACTTTCCCTTATTTTTTTTCTAACAAGGAATACTTCCATTGGACAAATGTCTTTATGAATCCATGCATTAAAACCCATTTGGTGCATTTGGTTTCTTCTCCATACCAATTCCCTGTCTTCAGGCTCTTGAGTACCCTTCCGGGCGTTGGGCTTTCCTGCCACTCTGAGTTCTAAGCAAAGCAGGTTACCTTTCTAACTCTGAACACCTATCTGTCATTAGTCTTCTTTCACCAGTGATTATACACTTACTCATGTTTCTGTCAAAGAAATGCAAAGTTACTTCTTCTCATGACACTTCCAATGAAAGTGTTACCTACTTGAGGCAAAGACTGATAGTTACTTCCTCTTTTATTGCCCTCAGGACCTAACATAGAACATTCCACACATTATTAGCTAATAAGTGATGTTGATTGATGGGATTTTCAGGTAAATAGGCATTAATTTCTAGACAATTGAGGAAAAATATCTTCTCTTTCCTGAAATTTGACTTACAGGACCCCATGGCAATTATGGTTGTGACAGGAGGAAAATATTTGAAGAGAAAAACAAGGCACAGGTTTGAGTAAAGGAAAAAAAAAATCCCCAAAGAGGTGGTAGTGTGGACATAAACGAACATGAGAAGCAAGACAGACTGACGGTCACTTCTAGAATTCAAGCACTAGGCTGTACTTCTTCCCTAGGGAAGAGATCAGCGAACTATATAGCCCAAGGACCAAATATAGCCAGTCTTCAGGTTTTGTAAATAAAGTTTTATTAAAACACAACCATTCCTATTTGTTTGCATATAGTTTATGGCTTCTTTTATGCTACAATGGCAGGGTCAAATAGTTGCAACAGAGACTTAATGACCGGCAAAGCCAAAAAATTAGCCATCTGACTTTTTACGGAACAAGTTTCCTGATTCTTGCCCTAGAGAAAGGACACTTGCCTAGTAGTAATGCTGGAGGGAGTTTTCACCGTCTGGAGTCTCCTGTTCTTGCTGCCTACTATCATTGCTGGGAGAACGTTAGTTAGGATGATAATTGATGGGCCCTAGTGCTTTTACTTCTTTTTTGAAAAATCAAGTACTGTGTGAGAGAAAGAAGAGGAAGAAGTTCATGGCAGAGCACTTACTCCTTGAGAGCTCACATAGACTGTTGGGTCTAGTTCCCTGGTGAGCAGAATGTGAAGGTGATGCTAGAATAATCTATTAAATATATCTTCCTTTTCTGGGGAAAGAGCTTTTTAGGTATATCACTGCTCATACCCATTGTACATATATCTCCTGAAAGGTTATATTGCTTAAAATGAGCTTCTGGTTTAGATAATAGTATTGGATAAAGATTTAGTTTATATTGAAACGGTTTGATTGGAATATCATAGTATGATGAAGCAAGGAAAAGGCCAAATGTGCTTACATTGGATGTAATTTAGTAAAAATGGAAAATTCAGGCATTCCTGGCATATAGAGAACATTTATGGCATTTTGGCTTTTCACATTCAGCTTTTAAAGTTCCCAGTTACAACTTTTTCTTTTCTAGACACCTTAAAAATAATGAATAATTTTGCTCTGTTCTCATAGCTTGAGATATTTTGTTATATGTTAATTCAGAAGATAAAATTTCCTCTGAAAATACTCAATTTAGTCCGTATATTAGAGATGAAAAGTCTACTAGCTAGAATTTGAAAATCACCGATATCATTGAGGTCACATCATTAAAATGTTTTGGGGGGGAGGGAGGTGGGATTAACGGTAGTCAATATCTGTCTGGGGATGGGGGGACACCCCTTATCAACAAGGGTGCCTGAACGATGCATATTTGTTTACCTAACCCTTAACTGTACCCCACAATTTTAAAATAAAAAATATGTTTAAACAAACAAACAAACAAACAGGTTGGAAATATATCCTACTTGAAGACCATTAAACTAAAATATTTTAACCAAAAAAAAAAAATGTTTTGAAGACCTTATTCAGAGTTCTGGAAGTAGTAACCATCCATTCAGAATATAAATTCCACAGTTGGGTTCTGATTTAATGAGCATCTCCATATGCTCCATACTTTTTCATCAGCATTAAACAGGTGCTTTAGTAAGCATTAAAAGTCAACCTGTTGAAAAGTCATGAGCATCCTTCATTTTAAGAGGATTATATTTCTGGAAAATCCTAAAAACATCTATTTCAGTATCTGTTGTTCAACAAATATTTGTCTTTTTCTATTTCTGGGCAGTTGGTCATGTATTATCTTGCTTTCTTTATGTTAGAGATGGCCATTACTTTGATTGCTAAAGTGTGAGAGGAAGTTTTGAGTGTCACTTCTGGAAAGGTGTAAGAGCCTATGAGCAAATCCCCACTATCACTCTCTCTTTTTCCAGCCTGTTTTTCCAGACTGTTGCTAACAATTAGCACCATTTCAGATGCTGTGGGCTCTATAAATCTGGGTTCCAGAGTGGGGTGTGCCCCATCTGCACAGGATATGTAGTTTGAGCACGAAATAAAAATGTGTTTTAAGCCACTGTGCTATGTGATTTAATTTGTTATTGCAGCATAACCTGGCCCTTCCTGACTAATTTAATATCTCTAAGATGACTTTAATAGTTTTCAGATTCTCCATACTGAGAGTAGGCTTTATGGAGAAACAATCAATTATTTTTCAAAGAGACTCATATGAACATGTGACCTGGCATTTTAGTCAATGGTTTTATATTAGTATGCCTCTGGGATACAGTAGACACTCTATAATGTCTGCTCACTTTGTGTTGTTGTAGTTGTTGTTCCCTATTTATTTTATTCCCAAGGAATAAAGAATTGGAGGGAATCCTTTAGAAATTGAATGTGTTAAAGGCAGTCCAGCTCACAATCAGCGTACCTTGGAGAAAGCAGCTCTAAGAAGGAAT
Organism: Carlito syrichta; assembly: GCF_000164805.1. NCBI lineage: Eukaryota > Metazoa > Chordata > Mammalia > Primates > Tarsiidae > Carlito > Carlito syrichta. The sequence continues at coordinate 135,144 of NW_007252954.1, read as the reverse complement.
TGAATGGTATTAGGCCTGGGGGAAATGCAGCTAGAAGTAGCAAGCTATTAGCAAATTGGGTTGCTCTCAGCATATCATAACATAACAGGATAATATAAATATGGATTAGTGCTCCACTCCAAGTTTTTATTGCAAGAGGTACAGTTGATATGAGCAGAGGAGTAACTGAGACAAAGAGTTAGCCAGAAAAACACATTTTTGCATATGTCAGACCACTTAATCCATTTCTGGGCTCTGTTTTAAGTCCAGGCATTATAATTGTTAACAATTTATCACCTTTTTAAACTTGGAGAGACTAAGGCTCTTCCCACACCCTTGAAAAGCCTGCACTTGAACTGTTTTAGTTGCAATAGCCTTAGACAGAGATATTTTTCTTTTCTCTTCTGTTTAGTGGACAAGAATCTTTTCCAAAGACTTTCTGCCAGGATTAGGCACATCTAGATTTTTAAGAAGGCAGCTGCTGAAGGAAAGAAGTCACTTAAGCTGGTCAATGTAGGTTTGTGCCTGCATTGAACAAAGCAATGTCCTTTGCCTATTGTTCCATCCTTAGCCACATGCACATATTAGCAGCAATAATAAAATATTGCTGCATTATCCCCAAAGCATAGGTCTTTGATAAGATAAAAGCTTTTTTCCCAGAGGGGTTGGTTAGTGTATGGGGGGGAGAGATTGGAAAGGAAGAAAATATATTAACCCCATGGTTCTGATAGAAGTGGCCTCTTCTGTTACGGAGAAAATGTACACGTTAAACATGTGTGACTAGCAAAATCATGAGATCAGTTACCTTCTCACTCTACTTATTTTGGTTTATAGGACTAGTAAGTGGTTAGAATGCTGCATACTGCTCCAATGGGAAGAGGCCCATGGAAAACATACAATGAATTAGATACAAAACCAAACCAAAACAAAACAAAAAATCAGAGCAAGAGACATTATTGGGTTATTGGGTAAGCAAAAACTCAGAAAATAAGTCACATATATCTAGTGTTCCTTGTGGGATCCATGCATAGTCTCTACTTTTCATGTCCTTAGATGAAGCTATTGCATCTGGCTTATTTTCCTTTATTATAGTTTTCAGTGTAAGGATAGTTGTATCACACATGTAAGTAATGAAGCAGAATAATAAACAGCTGGAAAGTCATCACCCAATTTTAGAACTACAAACATCACTGCAATTGCTGATACAATTCTCTCATACTCCACACTCCACCTCCCTGTTCAATGGTGAACTTTATGTTTGACATTATTTACTGTACTAAGAGCCATTTAAACACACACAAACACACACACACGCGCGTGCACCTCTCCACATAGTGTGTTGCTTGGTTTTGATTGTTTTTTGAGCTTTATCCAAATGGTATACCTTGTGTCATCTGCTGAGACTTGCTGTCTTTATTCAGTATTCTGTTTCTAAGATGCATCTATGTTGTTTGTGAAGTCCATTTATTGTGCCTGCTTTATAATTTTCCATTATGTGACTACATAATTTGTTCATCCATTCTCCTATTGGCAGGGATTTGCATTTTTTCCTGGTTTTTACTGCTGTGAACAGAGCTGCTATGAATATTCTTGTCCAGTTCTCCGGGGGCACATGGGCAAGAGTTTTCCTGGAGCATTACCCTGGGTGGAAATGTGCATAAATATTAAACTTGACAACATAATATCATATTTTTTCCAGAGTAACTGTACCCATTTTCTTTCCCACCACCAGTGTATATGAATACAAGTTTCCATAGATCCACTTCTTCCAATCTTTGATATTATGAAAGGCCTTAATTTATGCCAATATAGTGTATATATAAATGGTAGCTCATTTTGGTCCTAATTTTTATCTCCATGATTGCTGATGAGTTTGAGAATCTTTGCAAATATTTATTAGTAATTTGTGTCACCCTGGCTTTTTTTTTTTAAATAGTGGGGTAACTGTTTAACTCTCATCAGAAGAGAAAGAGAAGTCTGTTGGTTAGCCTTTTGTAATTAGATTCACAACTGGTAAATGATAGAAGACTAAGGTGAGTACAGTAGGTTTTCTTTGTGACGGCAGAACAGTGCTCTAGAGAGCCTTGGAATATTTTAAAATCCTAGAAATTTTATGATAATTTGTACCTAACAAGGATCAGTGAACTACGTCTACAAATAATGATGCATAATAAGTGGGAGCTCTCCATATTCCCACATAGGTCAGTTCATACATTGTAGTTGTAAGCAATAGAAATTCACTTTGACTAACTTAAGCCCAGAAAGATTATTCATAGCAATTCCGTTCACAATAGCAAAACAAACAAACAAACAAACAAAAACTAGAAACACTGAAATCAACAGGATAATGGGTGAGTCAACTGTTGGAGAGCAGGACATCTTGAGTGATGGTCTTACTGAGACTGCACATGATCCCAGAAAGAATCTGGCTGCTGTCACCGAAAGAAAGGGGGGTATAAATGCCGGATAAGAAAACAACAGATTCTAAACACGTTGAAACACTAAGCTCTTTCTTAGGTAGGAAGGCTGAAAAGAGTTGCTGTTTTTCTAAAGAAGAAAAACAGGAGTTTGAATTTTAAAAAAAGTGTTTTTAACAGAATCCGTCATTAGAAAATAATGTTGGATTAAAAAAAAAACTATACTGACATTCTTTTTGGCTGAGGTTTTCTAGGCTATGTATTAGGATGCGAGGATGGTAATGACTCAGCTCAGGGAAGGAGTATGCCCCAACCCCAGTGCTAGCTTGGACCCATGGGTATTTGTGGCCTGGGTGTTCGTGAGCACATTCATGATCTCCTCTTAGCTAATTGTAAGACACTAGGAGAGGAAGTAGATCTCTGTTCACAAAAAGTTTGAGAGTGGCTCTGATAGCCCAAGGGAATAGAATGGTTAGATGCTAAGATTTTTTTTTTTTTTTTTTTTTTGGTGGGGGGATCCTAACACTGGCGAGAAACTTTTTTTTGAGCCGGGGTCTCACTCTGTCGCCCATGCTAGAGTGCAGTGGCATGATCACAGTTTATCTCAGCCTTGAACTCCTGAGCTCAGGTGATTCTTCCACCTCAACCTCCGAAGTAGCTGGGACTACAGGTGTGCATTATCACACCTGACTAATTAATTTCATTTGTTTGTAGAGAAGCGTTCTTGCTATGTTGCCCAAAGTGAACTTCTGGGCCCAAGCAAACCTCTTGCCTCGGCCTCTCAAAGTGCTAGGATTATGGACGTGAGCCGTAGTATGAACTTTATGTAAACAGTAAATCCTAAATCTGCACATGTAAGATATAGACTGCCTAGCAAGGTCCTCAAAAGCAAGGTCCTCAAAAGCCTGGGAAGTAAAGGGGCAAAGGCTGTGAACTCTAGTTACTTACTAGGGGAACCCAAAAGTCCCTGGAATTTATTTATAAAAATTGTATGTTCATTCTTACATGTTTAAATTTCAGTCACCTTCAAAGTACTCTCTGTTTGATATACTATACCTATCGAGATGCTTTTTCCACTACTCAGTGTTTTTCCACTGCTCGGTTTTTGAACTTGTCAGTTATGATGCCTTTTAGTGTTCCAGATGTTTTTTGTTTCACCTCTTCCACATAGGCAAAACATTTTCCTTCGGGAACTATTTTCATCCGGGGAAACATAAAAGAAGTCACTTGGGATGAGATTGGGTGAATAGAGAGGATGGGCACAGAGGTCATGCTGATTTTGGTCAGAAACTGCTGAATATGGAGTACAGTGTGGGCAGGTGTGTTGCCATGGTAAAAGAATCAGTCACCTTTTTGCCACAACTCAGGACGTTTCTTCCACAAATCATGACACAAACTTCTTAAAACTTCCGGATAAAACCTTTGGTTGCCTGTCTGATCTGGAAGAACAAATTCCAAGTGTACTACAAGAGGCCCACCCTCCAAAAGATAATTCCATATTTTTTTGTATGTAAGTGTCCAGTTTGTATACACATAGCAACAGAGGTAAGGGCAACATCACTTGAAATCCAAAGGAGGTGTGACCCATAACAAGACAATATATATTTAGAGTCATTTTGCTCTTTTATGTGTAGAAAGAGACTTATCAAAGCATGTGACAAAAATAGTTAAGATATAGAATCAATAATAGGATTTTAAATATGAGCTGTGTCAATAATAATGATAATAGTTACCATTTGATTTTCTCCTCTGTGTCTTGCAAAGTAACTGATGTGTCTTATTTTGGACCCTTATGATAACTTTTTCAAAAGCTTCTCATTCCTGTTTTACAGTTAAGAAAGCTGAAGTTCTTGTGAGTTAAATATTTTAAAAAGGTAGCAAGAGATATTGCTGGAATGATGTCACATATAGAATTAGAATTATGCACAGAATAAATTTTATTATTATTATTTTTTATTATAAAGATGTGGGGTACAATTCAGGGTTAGGTATACAAACATTGATTATGCAGGTACCCTTGTTGATGAGGTATGCTCCTCCCTCCCCTAGCAGTTTCCAAACGCTTTCTTATAGTATTATAATTGTTCAAGGTCAGCTTATGAGTGAGAACATATGGTACTCTGTATGAGTATGACCGACTCCAAATCCATCTAAGTTGCTGCGAAGTTCATATATTTGTCCTTCTTTATGGTTGCATAATATTCCATTGTGTATTTGCACCCCATTTTCTTTATCTAGTCCAGCTTTGATAGGCAACATGGTTGATTCCATGTTTTTGCTATTATGAATAGAGCTGCAACAAACATACGTGTGCAGGTATCTTTTTTGTAGAATGATTTGAGTTCCTCCTGGTATATTCCCAATAGGGGAATTCCTGGGTCATATGGAAGGTCAATTTCTAGTTCTTCCAGAAATCACCACACTTTCTTCCAAATAGGTTGCACTAGTTTGCATTCCCACCAGCAGTGTAGAAGCATTCCCTTTTCTCCACATCTTTGCCAGCATCTGTTGTTATTTGTTTTATTAATGCTGGCCATTTGTACTGGAGTTACGTGGTATCTCAATGTGGTTTTGATTTGCATTTCTCTGGTGATGAGTGAGGCTTAGCACTTTTTCATGTGTCTGTTGGCTGCCCATATATCTTCTGAGAAGTGTCTATTAAGGTGTTTTACCCACTTTTTTAAGGGGTGCACAGAATAAATTTGAGGGCACATATGACTTTCTCCTGCAAAGAGATTCAGTATTTGTTTATATATAGGATTTGATAATTATGTCTGGGATTTCTTTGCAGGATTACATCAAGATATTCTGATGGTAATTGTTTATGAAAGAATTAGGATTGAAATAGTTTGTTTTTTTTTTGAGTTGGAGTCTCACTCTGTCGCCCAGACTAGAGTGCAGTGGCCGCTCCCGGCCACCGCAGCCTCAACCTGCTGGGCTCCGGCGATCCTTCCAAAGTAGCCGGAATTACAGGTATGTGCTACCACGCCTGACTGATTTTTTTTAAAATTTATTTTAGAGATGAGGTCTCGCTGTCCAGGTGGGTCTCGAACCCGTGAGCTCAGGCAATCCACTCACCTCAGCCTCCCAAAGATGCGGGATTACAGGCTGAGCCACCGAGCCCAGCTGAAATAGTTTTTTTTTTGTTGGGTGAAGGAAAATGGTGGCACACTGGATGCATTCTCTCCTTAATAAATACCTTTTGACATTTAGCATTCCATGCATCCCCCCTGTGAGAAGACTTTAGCAAACTCCCCTTTTCTTCCTCTTTAAGTGGGGTGGAGAAGTAGTGGGCACCTCAGATATAGGTCTATCTTTTGACTGGATAGAAAAAAGAAGGGCTGGAAAGTGTCAATTTACTTGGTAAATGAGAATCCTATGTATGGGTTTGCTGTGATCTCTAAAGTCTTAGGGCAGTCAGAAGTTTGATCCATTTGGACAGTAGCATCATAACAACACTGTATTACAATTCTGTTTCCCATTTAAGTGAAGTAACTGGATTTAATAAACTTGTAATCCTCTTACGCAGAAGAAAGTCTTATAAAGCTCCACAGAACCATGGTCCTCTCCTTTCTTTAGTGTATTGCCTGTTGGCCAACAACATTCCCATGGAAGCCACCAGGCCTGGTTGTGCTGCTCTCCCGGCTCCTGCACTATGGACTAGAGCTTAGAGTTTTGTGCAGCCATTATCTTTCTGCTCTCACTTTAATCAGCAGTCTTGCACAGCTTGATATCCCCTTTAATTTAGAATTTGTCTTCTGTTTTTGGCTGCTGGCTGCCTTCAGAAAGGAATAAGCATTCTTAGTGAGTAAATGTAACTAACTCCCCAACCCTCACCCTCTTCCCACCCCAGCAATCATTAGTCAGAACATCTGTTCACCCTGCATTTAGAATATGATAGACCTCACACTGGGATTTTTGGTGAGGATCTTTTAAACATCAATTATTTACTAGACTGAAAGCTCCTAAAAAGAAGGAAACTCTGTCCTACACTCAACTGTAATTCTGAGCCTGAGCATAAGGCCTGGTACCTATGAAGGCCAAAATAGTTGTCATTCAATTGCATTTAGTATTTAACATCTGAGATACTAAGATGGTCAGTGGAACAGGGAAACCAGAAGAGCCACATTTTGTCAGAGAGATTTATGTTATGACTTCACTGGGGGAAGAATCATGTTAGTGACATTAGTCTTTTTACATCATTTTTCTTACACATTGGTCTTTTTCACTCTGAGAGGCAGTAGTGAGAGTTTGGTTCTTGAGCCAGACACACATGGGACAGGTCCCAGCTTTATTGCTTTCTCTCTTGGTACCTTTGGGCAGACAAGTTCCTTAGACTTTCCAAGCCTATTAAACATTCTAAATCACTATTCTTAGCCGGGCTCGGTGGCTCAGCCTGTAATCCCAGCGCTTTGGGAGGCCGAGGTGAGTGGATTGCCTGAGCCCG
>NW_007252954.1:127869-128176 GCF_000164805.1 Carlito syrichta | reverse complement strand
TGCACTCCAGTCTGGACAACAGAGTGAGACTCCAACTCAAAAAAAAAAAAAAAAAGCACTATTCTCATCTCTAAAATATGCATAAATTATCACAACCACCTTAGGGTAGTGTTTTGAGATCTTATTGGTAAAGTATATGTCATAAGTGCTCAGTGAATGATTGCTATAATGATTATCGTTTTACACCAAATATCAAAATTGATATTTATACCATAGTGAACCTGTAGCCAAAATTTCCACTCTGTCAAATATATGAATTTTGCACCATGTAAAATTCTTTTTTTTTTTTTTTTTTTTTTTTTTTTTT
>NW_007252954.1:25806-127849 GCF_000164805.1 Carlito syrichta | reverse complement strand
TTTGAGTTGGAGTCTCACTCTGTCACCCAGACTGGAGTGCAGTGGCCGATCCTGGCCACCACAGCCTCGACCTGCTGGGTTCCGACGATCCTTCCCCCTCAGCCTTCCAAGTAGCTGGAATTACAGGCGCGCACTACCACGCCCGGCTAATTTTTTGATTTATTGTACAGATGAGATCTTACCAAGTTGCCCAGGTGGGTCTCGAACTCACGGGCTCAGGCAATCCACTCACCTCAGCCTCCCAAAGCACGGGATTACAGGCTGAGCCACTGAGCCCGGCTTAAAATTCTTTCAAAGAAATAAGTGCTTGCCTTACTTTCATGTACCAACAATAGACATTCAATCATGGTTGCAACAGCATGATTATTTGTAGCAAGCATAAAACGAATCTTTTGCCCTAGCAATTTTCTTCAAAAATATATTTTTTAATTGACCATAAGATATGGATCTCCAAATTAGTTTTACTCTTTGGGTTTTTGTTTATTGAATACCAAGTCTTGCAGTGTATATCAGCCAGCTATTGCTGCATAACAAACCATCCAAACACACAGTGGCTCAAAATAAAAGTCATTTATTCTCACCCATACAATTGTGGGTTGTATAAGAACTGGCTAGTCAAAACTAGACTTGGTTGGTTGATTCTGTTTTATACTGCAGGTCTGGCTATGTCCAGGTCTTCATTGTTTGTTGAGTTAATGTCTGCTCCATATGTGTTCATTCCTTCTGTGCCCAAGCTCTTCTCATGTTGATGCTAGAGGCACAGGAGGGCAAGCATATTTCTATAAGCACATTTTAGCTTTTTAAAAAATAATATCTGCTAGCATCCCATAGGCAAAGCAAGTCACATGGCTGAGTCCAAAGTCAGAGAAATATACTTATCCTGTGAAGATAGGGGATCAGAAGTAAATATACTTGAGCAATAATAAATCTACCAGTAAGCATAATGATATGAGAAATTCTAAATTGAGGCCAGTGGGTTTGTGAATAATTTATTCTCCAGGGACTCACATAGCAATGGTGACTGAAAAAAGGACTCACTTTAGAGTCACATCTTCAACCAACCTTGCACCACTAAGTGCTCAGAATTTAGAATGTTCAGTTCAGTATGTCTAAGAGGGAGGTATGCAACAGAGCTTTAAAAATCCAGTACTTAAGAAAATAGACTGAAGTGAGTCCTAGGGGATATTGTTAAAGAGATTGCTATTACTTCTGGCAAATACAATTTATGCTTCCTGCAAGAATACTATTTGGGATTTTTTTTTTTTAGAAAGAAAAACTAAGTTTTGCTTGTGTTAGGTTTGGTGATTTTGCTTCTGAAATATCACATTAGGGTTTGTATATTTGGCTTAGAAGAAGCTGTTATTCTAGGGGATTTTTCAGTGTCCAGGTTATAGGAAAAATAAAACACTGCCACACATTGCATTCTAGATTCCAGGTGTGTGTGTTGGGGAGGGGGACACTGGGAAAGGGCAATGTTCCTGCTCTCACACTCTTGCTTGCTTGCAGTGAGGTCTTATAAAGAAGTACTGTCTTGAGGTCCAGTGTCGGTCATGGATAACTTTATTCAATAAAAGATGGTGACTGAAAACAGGTCATTTAGACATTTACCACCTGCACGGAAAGGAATGTATTTGAGCAAGGAATTTGTCTTTTTTGAAAGTGGGATTGTATCAAAATAAACACTTTTGAAGCCAGCTTTTCCCTTCTTCCGCTTCACTTCCATCCTCCTCAGCTTCTCTGCTTTGGGTCCCACTTGAGATAAGCTGATTTAACTGGTGTAGGATGCGGCTGGGGCATCAGAATATTTAAAGCTTTCCTTGTGAATGAATTGTGCAGCCAGGAATGTACACCTCTAATCTAAAGTCTTGCTCATGTCATCTTTGTAATCAGAAAAGCTCACTGCCTGTAGATCAGCGCTCTGTGAGTGTCCAAAGAGAGGGTGGGCTTAACTGACTGAATGTTGCCATTGTGCTTGGAGCTTTGTGTTTTATCTTACTGAATTTTATCTTCACAAAAATTCCAGGAGGTGGGTATTGACCTCATTCTACCCATAAGCAAACATTGCCAGAGTAGACATAGCATGCCATCAGACAGCTTTTAATTACAAAGTTAGGATTTCAGTTCCAGGTATCAGAGCAAAGCCCAGGACTCTTCCTTACTCTGAAATAAAACTCAGTAGGCACTGTCTTTGGCAATTTCTAACATGCCTGCTAAGATGAAGAGTAGTTTTTTGTACTTGAATGCGTTGAGGGATACATAAACTGCAGAGTTGAGTATGGAGTAAAGGCTGGAGCAGGCAGTAGTAGCTCGATTCAGATGCAAAAGGAAGCTAAGTACAGTCAATAAAGGACAGGGGGAAGAAAGGACAGGTAGATTGGAGATGGGTGGTTTTAGCCTGTACTGTATCTATACAGTCATGAACCCCATAATGACGCTTTGGTCAGGGATGAACTGCATATGCAGTAGTTTTATAAGATTGTGGTGGTAGTTTATAAGATTATATAAGATTATAAGAGAGCTGAAAAATTCCTATGGCCTAACATTGTAGCTTTGGTAAGGTTGCAGCACAATGTATTAATCATGTGTTTGTGGTGATGCTGGTGTAAACAAACCTACTGCACTACCTGTTGTATAAAAGTATAGCACATATAATTATGTACAGGACATATTACTTGATAATGGTAACAAGCACCTATGCTACTTACTATACATTTAAATGTTGTTTTACAGTATACTCCTATTTATCAAAAAAAAAAGTTAACAGTAAAACAGCCTTAGGCAGGCCCTTCAGGAAGTATTCCACAAGACGGTCTTGTTATCACAGGACACGACAGCTCCCTGTATGGTACTCTCCCTGAAGAACTTCCAGTGGGACAAGATGTGGAGGTAGGAGACAATGGTATCAATGATCCAGAACCTGTGTAGACCCAAGTTAATGTATGTGTTTATGTGTAAGTTTCTAACAAAGAAGTTTAACAAGTAAGAAAAAAGAAATAAGAAAAGTAAAAATAAAAAAAATTTAAAAATAGAATAAAACTTGTTGAATAAGGATATAAAGAAAGAAAATATTTTTTGTAGAACTGTAAAGTGTGTTTGTGTTTTAAGCTAAGTGCTATTGCAAAAGAGCCAAAAGTTATGATATATATACATATGTGTGTGTGTGTGTGTATATATATATATATATATATTTTTTATATATATATTTTTTTTTTTTTTAATATATATTTTTTGAGTTGGAGTTTCACTCTGTTGCCCAAGTTTGAGTGCAGTGGCATGCTCATGGCCACCACAGCCTCAACTTGCTGTGCACAGGTAATCCTTCTGCCTTAGCCTTCCAAGTAGCTGGAACCACAGGCATGCACCACCATGCTTGACTAATTCTTTTTTTGTTTTTCAATGTATTGTAGAGATGAGGTATCACCAAATTGCCTAGGCTGGTCTTGAACCCCTGGGCTCAGACAATCTTCTTGCTTCTGCCTCCCAAAGTACTAGGATTACAGGCATGAGCTATTGTACCCTTTCTATGTTTAGATACACTTAGCTACACAAATATTTACCATCATGTTATAATTGCCTACAGTGTTCAGTATGGTAATATGCTGTATAGGTTTGTGTCCTAGGAGCAATAAGTCATACCATATAGCCTAGGTATGTAGTAGGCTAACCATCTAGGTTTGTGTAAGTATGTGCTATGATGTTTGCACAATGACAAAATTTCTTGATGATGCACTTCTCAGAACATATCCCCATTATGAAGCAATGCATGTCTGTACATGTAATAGCTTGCAGATATTTCTTTGACTGGTTAGAGAAGGGTAGATAGGAGAAATGAGACTTTCTAAAAATGTTGAAAAATTTGAAGTGGGTTTGGGAGAAGGGAGGATGGATGATTCCAGAATTGTGATTTTAGAGAAAGTTTGGGGATGGATATTAAGTGAAGAGGAGGGGAAATAAGAAGGTGCTTGAAATCAAAAGAAATGTGGGTGTTGGGTTGACGAAGCCATGGGCGAGCAGGACTCTCAGAAGGAACAGATGAGTCTGGACCTCCTGTGTCGGAGTGCAGGCTCTTGGTTGCTTTTGTCCAAGTGGCAGAGCCCCTAGTAGTTCTTTTGCCATTTAGAGGGTTCCTACCTTTGGGTCCTTGGGTGACAGTTGATGTTGTGTGATGTGTGGAGATTGTCCTCTCAGGATCCCACCTGTCATGATGATGCCTGGCTTCAATTGGACATCCCACAGAGGAAGTCTCAACCCACCTGATGACTGGGGAGGGGTCAAATCTGTTTCAATCCTTCTTTGTCCTAAAATCTTAAAACAAAATTCAAGCCTCAAAAGAAAAAAGATCAAGTGAGGTGGATAATAGGCGTAGAGAATGGGAGTCAGGGACAATAGAGCTAATAGACAACACAAAATAATTAAAAGATAGACTTAACTTTAATTTTCTCCAAAATTATGTTAGGTGGTGACAACATGAAAATTTAGGACTGTATGTTTCACTCGGTAGTTTTAGTTCAGAGGTTGGTTTATCCCTCAGCACTGAATGTGCTCCCAGACTCACTGAGCCTTACTGCTCTTGTAGTTTGTTTCTTGTTAATGTTTCTGAAGTGGATCTGAAGTGATATACTAATCAGCTGAGGGACACTAAGGCTCCTCTTTGGTCTCTTAAAGCTAAAGACTGACTTTTTACTTCATGTAGTAAAATAACAAATTAGAAAACTACGTTTACATTCTCAAGCCATCAATAATAAAAGCTTATTGTTTTATAGTGAAGTTAGTCTTTGCTCAAACTTCCATTTTATTCTTACAGTATATTTCTGAAGTAGTCAGAATAGTCTTTATTGTCCCCATTTTGCAGATAGAAAAACTGAGGAGATTTGACTTGGAGTCTTGATTAGTAAGTTATCAACTCCTATTAACTGGCTTCTGTGAAGGGAGCCACAGTGTAGTCTTTGTGCAGCATGTTTTTCGGTCTAGAGTCATGCTGAATCTCACAAGAACTCTGAATAAGATGAGGCAAGTATTACTACCCATTTCCTGGATAAGGAAGCTGAGCCCCTAAGAGTAGAGGTCATTTTCTCAAGTTCTTTGAGCTAGGAGCAACTAAGTTCTTTGAGGTCTTTTGTTTTCACATTTGGATCCCTATCTCTTAGGATGATTAAACACTACTGGTGAAAATAATCACATTGTCTGGAGGAAATGCAGGGAACCAGAGGAGAGCAAGGACTGCTGCTGCTGGGAATGAGATTTTCCTACTTATTCTTTCCTGAATTCATAAAAATGAGTAGAATGCATTGACTTTAATTCTTTTAGAATAACGTTCCCATTTCCAATAAAATGGTGGGTTATTTAAATTATGATGACCTTAAACTTAGACTGTGCATTTAACCACAAATTTTGCAATTTTGTTCCAGACCACATTTTTCAAGTATGGCCACCTTGCTTTCCTTTCTTTAATGATTTTTTTTCTTCCTCACAGAGTTAGATTCATCCTTTTCACAGTTATTTAGGCAGTGTTCTTCGAAAAAAGGGAGGACAAGATGATTTGCTGCAGATGAGAGAACTAAGTATTGTCACTTCTAATTTCTTGTTCTCTCATCTTAAAATATCTATTTTTATGCTTGCTTCATAATATATATATGACATGCTAGTAGGTTAGTATATTGTATATATATAATATATCTATATATCTCACACAAGAACACACAGACATATAGAGGTGTGCACACAATGCATTTTAATTGTTGGGCATATATGTTCATAAAAGCTTGAACTTTTGTGTTCGTGTTATGGGTTGAATTGTGTTCCCCCAAAAGAGATGTATTGCAGTACCTTAGAATGTAACTTATTTGGAAATAGGGTTGCTGCAGATGTCATTGGTTAAGATGAGGTCACACTGGAATAGGGTAGACTTTAATCCAATATGATCAGTGTTTTTACAAGAAGATAACCATGTGAAGACACAGGGAAAATGTCATGTGAAGATGAGGGAAGAGATTGGAGTGATATATCTACAAACTAAGGAACGCCAAGGGTTCCCAGCCATCCACAGAAGCAAAAAGGTGTATATGGAACAGACTGTCTCTCAGAGCCCTCAGAAGGAATCAGTCCTACTGCCTCCTCATATTCAGAATTCTAGTTTCCAGAACTGTAAGACAATATATTTTATCATTTCAAGCCATTCAATTTGTGTTCCTTTGTTTTGGCAGCCCTCAGGAAATAATATACCTAGTCTAGATTGACAAAACTCATCTGAAATATTTTAAGAAAACGTGACAAGTTTAAACTATTTTCAAAAGTGCAATCTATCAATATGATCATTTAGTAAGGAAATGTAAGCAGGCACATTTGAAGCCTGAAAAGATCTCTAGGACTCAGAGAGAGAAAACATATCAAGTACTTTTGGAAGTCTTCTTGTTACTGAGGAAAACTGAGGGTCTCCACATGAAAACTGGGTTCAAAAAAGTACTTGAATGACTAGAAAATGCCCCTGCGCTTTCAGAGAAAAAAGTTGAGTGGTTGAAGAAAGACATTGGGAGCTTAAAGGAGAAACTAGAGTGGCCTGGGGCTAATTTTTGGTGGTTTATATTTTTCTCATTTGTTTATTTTCTACAAGTCAGATTTTGGAGCAATTAGCAAAATATCATGCAAATATTCCCAGTGTGACTACACATGAATAACTTTAATTCTGCTGAACATTTGTCTTGTTGCTAAAAAAATACATCTGCTATTTGCATTAACTTAATCTGTTAAGACATTGTGAACTAAACCACAGCCTTCCAGAGACATTTAGGAAGCAACCTCCCATTTTTATTGGACACTTTTGAGTAGCAAAATCTGCTTTTGTGATCACATGACTCCACCCCAGGAGCACCTCTTTCTCAAGTGCTGTTTCAGAAACTCTAAAAAGAAGCATAATGGAGCCTCATGTAGGGGAAGTGTTGGGAAAGCAGGAGGATGCTTTTTGGTAACAGAAACAAGCAGTAGAATAAATAAATACAGAAAATGTTGTAACACATGGATGGGTAGCCTTTGTATTTGAGACGGGGACAAAAATAGATTGAACTCTTGACATATATAAGTCCTGTGTAATGTACTTCACATACTTCATATCATGTCAGCCTCCTGACCACTCTGTAGGGAAAATTTTAGGGAGTCAAATTATTTGTCCTACACTAAAAACAGAATAATGAATAGGGTCAGTGCTTTTTTCATTCAACAGATGCTTAAACAGCACCTTCTATATGCCAGACACTATTCTAGTTATTGGACTGAAAGAGATAAATAATATAAAAAAGAAAAAGAAAATGAAGAATAAGAAAGCCCACCACTTTTAGGGGATTTACTTCTAAATGGGAGCCCTGGACACATAAAAGTAAACAAATAAAGTATTTTCAGGTGGAAAGGAAAGTTACAAATAAGACTACATGATGTGAAAATAAATACCTAGCAGAGGGACGTCTTTAGATAAGGTAGCTATGGAAGGCATCTTGGAAGAAGTTACAGTAGCTGAGACCTGACCAATGGAAAGCCAGTTATGCAAAGAAGAACATTCCAGGAAGTGAGAAGACCAAATGCTATATGTAGGACTGAGAGAAGTAAGAGATGCGACTAGAGGGTTTTCAGCAAGCAGTGATGTGACCTATTACAATTTCTAGAAAATTGCTTTGTACAAATTAGTCTATGTCAGGAATAAACTGTGCAGAGCAAGAAATAGGGATATTGGTCTGGAGGCAGTTCATGTTGCCCTGGTAAGTGTGGATGGCGGACGGTGCCATAGATCAGGGTGGAAGCAAGGAAGATGCAGAGAGGTGAGAAGATTGGGGATTTATTTTGGAGGAAGTTACTATGATTTGAATGTGCCTCTTGAAAAGCAGCTTTTGGAAACTTAATCCCCAATGCAACAGTGTTGGGATGTGGGACCTAATGGAAGATGTTTGGGTCATGAGGGCTACACCCTTGTGAATGAATTAATGCTGATTAGAACAGGACTGGAGACCTCAAGTTGGATCTCTTGTTCTCGTTCTCATGCTCTCTTGTCCTCAGCCTTTCACTGGGGGACAATGCAGTAAGAAGTCCCTCACTGGATGCTGGTGCCATACTCTTGGATTTCTCCATCTCCAGAACCATGAGCTAAATAAATCTCTTTTCTTCATAAATTACCCAGTCTCAGGTATTCTGTTATAGCAGCAGAAAACAGACTAAGAGAGCAGGACTGACTGAGCTTATTAGTGGTTAGAATGGGAGGGGAGTGAAGTTAATAAAAGAATGAATGATGATTTGAATTTTTTGGTTTGTGTCAGTAACTGGTAGATTTTGGTGGTGTTTATTGAAGTAGTGCAGACTGGGAAAAGGTGAGTGTGGGTTATGGAAAAAATTGAGAGTTCTCTTTTGGGAATCTTAAGTTTGAGAGGCCTTTGAGGTAGCCAAATGGCAGGACTGTACTGTGCTAGAGATCCCCTGGCTTTCAAGGGGGGTTTCTTGGGATGAAATCCAGACTCCACCATTTACCAGTGAAGTGGTCATGGGCCAGTCACTTAAGCAATCTGTAGAGTAAGAATAACAACAGGACCTCTTCCATAGTGTTGTTGTGAAGGTCAGTGCACATCACAAGAATGTCTAGCTTGTAATAAGTTATCAATATGCATCATTATTTAGATAGATAGGTCCAATATTTGACCTGTGGGCTGAGTGAGCCCATGCTCATTATGCATAAGTCTCAAGGAAGGGAAAGGGTAAAGTCAATTGAAGGTTAGCATTAATGACACCTGATCTGTCCTTTATCAATGAGCTCCCTACTGGGTTTTTGCTTTCACATAAAGCATGTACCTTAACTTGGACTTAGTGAATGACCTCTATGGTCTGACTCCAACTGCCATTTTTGTTCCTTTCTTCTTGTTTTACTTTCCTTTGCCCAAATTAGTTTTGTCATTATAACACAAATGTAATATCCACTTTTCATATCCACATAGTCACTTATTAATTTACATATTTTATAGATTATTTATGAGCTAACATTGTACTAAGAGCTGGGGCAATTAAATCAGATTAATCTATAAATTACATAATATAAAATATATTATATATTGATCAGCCTTGAGATACTCTTGATTGAGTGGCATCCCAATCAAGCACACATTGTGTTGGAAGTCCCAGCTCAGGCAATTAGACAAGAGAAGGAAATCAGGGGTATCCAAATAGGAAAAGAGGAGTTCAAGTTATCCCTCTTTGCTAATTATATGATCCTATACCCTGAAAATCCAAGAGAATCTGTCAAAAGCCTGCTGGCACTGATAAAGGACTTTGGCAAAGTCTCAGGGTACAAAATAAATGTGCAAGAGACAGTTGCATTCTTGTATACCAACAACAAGCAGGAAGAGACCCAAATTAAAAGCACAATCCCATTTACAATAGCCACACACAAAAAATGAAATACTTCGTCATCTTCCTAACCAGAGAGGTGAAAGACCTTTACAATGAGAACTACAAAACACTGCTCAAAGAAATCCAAGAAGACACAAACAAATGGAAAAATATTCCATGATCATGGATAGGAAGAGTCAACATTGTTAAAATGTCCATCCTACCAAAGGCAATCTACAGATTCAACACAATACCCATTAAGTTACCAACATCATTCTCCTCAATGGCATTACAGAAATTCATATGGAAACATAAACAACCATAAATAGCCAAAACAATCCGTAGCAAAAGAAACAAAGCAGGAGGTATCATACTTCCAGACTTCAAACTTTACTATAAAGTTACAGTAATCAAAACAACCTGGTACTGGTACAAGACCAGGTATATAAAACAATGGAACAGGATAGAGATTCTGGAAGCAAAGCCTCAGTTTCTCAACCAACTCATCTTTGACAAAGCCTCCAACAACAACCACTGGGGAGAGGAGAACCTATTCAGTAAATGATTCTGGGAAAATTGGCTGATCACATGCAGAAGGTTGAACCAGGAGCCCTACCTATCACACACAAAAATTAACTCTAAATGAATCAAAGACCTAAACGTAAAGCCTCAAACTATAAGAATCTTAGAAAATGCAGGAGTCACCCTTATGAAAATTGGAACTGGCAACCAATTCATATTCAGAACCCTAAATGCCCATACCTTAAGAAATAAGATAGACAAGTGGGGCCTCATAAAACTAATGAGCTTTTGCAAAGCAAAAGAAACCATTAACAGAGCAGGGAGACAGCCCACAGAATGAGAAAAAATATTTGCCAATTGTATATCTGACAAAGGTCTAAAATCTAGGATCAACAAGGAACTCAAATGCGCTGAAAGGAAAACAAACAGCTCCATTAAAAAGTGTGCAAAACCATGAATAGACACTTCTCAAAAGAAGATATATTGACAATCAACAGACACATGAAAAAGTGCTCAGCCTCACTCATCATCAGAGAAATGCAAATCAAAACCACACTGAGATACCATCTAACCTCAGTAAGAATGGCCATCATTAATAAAACAAACAACAACAGACGCTGGCAAGGATGCGGAGAAAAAGGAATGCTTCTACACTACTGGTGGGAATGCAAACTAGTGCAACCTCCTTGAAAGACAGTGTGGTGGTTTCTGAAAGAACTAGAAGTTGACCTTCCATATGACCCAGCAATTCCTCTATTGAAAATATACACAGAGGAACTCAAATCATTCTACAAAAACAATACCTGCATGCGTATGTTTGTTGCAGCCCTATCCATAATAGCAAAAACATGGAACCAACCAGGTTGCCCATAAAAGCTGGACTGGATAAAGAAGATGTGGTACATATACGCAATGGAATATTACGCAGCCATAAAGAAGGACAAATATATGGATTTTGCAGCATCTTGGATGGATTTAGAGTTGATCATACTCAGTGATCTATCACAGAAAATAAGAACAGAGTACCGTATGTTCTCACTCATAAGCGAAACTTGAACAATTAAAATACTATAAGAAAGGGATTGGCAGTAGTGGGAAGCTGCTAAGAAAAGGGGGGTGGGATTGGCAGTTGAGGGAAACTGCTGGGAGAGGGAAGGGCATACCTCATCAACAAGGGTACCTGCATAATCAACATTTGTGTACCTAACCCTGAATTGTACCCCACATCTTTATAATAAAAAAGCACACTTTAAAATACAACGTGTTGTCATATATGTACTGTAGATACAAGATGAGAGGTGACCACAGGAGGGAAAGGCACAGGGATCAAGATAATGGAGCTCCTGCTTATGAAATGAAGGCAGAAATTAGGAGGAAAAAAGAAGGAAGAGTTTTCTGGTAGAACAGTTGCATGATGCCAGGGCGGCTTGATGGTTATGACACGTTTGAAGAATTATGAATTCACTGTCCTTTTTTCATACCAATCTGTCACCTAGTTGTGTGACCCCTTCATTTTCACTGCCACTCTTCTAGTCCCACATAACTCAAGGTCTCATAAATTCAGAGTGCTGTTGTGATTGAAAACATGGGCTTTGGAGTTGGGGTATAACATGCTCTGGTCTTGGCTCCACCAATTAGTGTCTGCTTGACCTCTCTGAGTCCTCTCAGTGGTAAAACGGAGATAATGAAGGAACCTACTTTACAGTGGTGGGGAGAGAATTAGATAATATAATTCATGTAATTACCTTAGTACAGTGTTTTCTCTGTGTAACTGTTTCTTCATATATTTCTATTTGTCATCCTACAGTTTCAACACAACCTGAGTCCAGTATATACCATGACACAGTCGCTCACTGAATGAATACATGAACACATGTGTCTGGCGTTGCTAGTTTCCTGACTTCTTATGCTCAATTCCTGGCTAAGGTTTTTATTCCATTTTAGTAAATGACAAATTTTAAAGATGTGGTTTCCTCCTCAATCTAGATTTTAAAAATATTTTTTATTTAATAACATTATTATTTTTAACATCCAAAGCCTTACTCAGAAAAATGTACACTTTGAAGTTCATTTCTTTTCCCAGAGGAGAGCAATTTATCAGTTCTTAAAAGATTATGATTCAGCAAGGGAGTATTCAAGTCCATTTGGAGACATGGATTCCTCTGAGGCTTCAATATAAGGAAGGCACATTTAAGGCCTTGTTAACAGAAGTATGAATATTCATATGACATCCCTTCATTTCTTTTGTATCTCAAACTCATAACATTCTTCCATAACACTGATCTGTATCATTTTATCAGCTGCATCTCAAGGGACTTGCTGATAATTCACAAAACAAATGCTTCTTGGCCCCACTTCCTCAGTTAGTCCCCTGATGTATCCTGGATCACTTTCTTCTTTTTCTTTAACTTTGATTTCCAATGTCATGGGATGTGATTGAACCCCAAGACTTGGTTCATCTATGGTGAGTGCTGCCATCATAGTCACTCTGAGAATGTCACCAACTTCAGGCAGGCCCCAGGAAAGGATAGCCTACGGGAGGGCATCTCTGCTTGTTTACTTGACATCAGGAAACACTTCGTAGAGTGATATTTAATAAAATAATCATTTAAGTTTACCTCTTATGATACTATGTGGTAGTGTCAGTAGATTGCATTGAGCAGAAGTGGTTGGAAATTACTGGCAACAAACCCCAAACTAACGTACATGATATACCCAGGTAGAACGGAAGACTTGACTGTATTTGTTACTGAAAACACAAATTGACGTTTTAAAAACAATGTCTAATGTTATTTGATTTTTTTTTTTCTGTTTTTTGGAGGTGGGGTGGAGTGGACGAGGGGTCATTTAAAATGAGTTTATAACTATGCATACATATGCACATATTATACACATTAACTTAGCTCTGTGTTTCCTTCATAATATTTTTCAGCATATATTGAATTTTGGCACAAACTATTTGTTTGAGAGTGCTGAAGTATTCTATTATTTATTTCTTCAACCCAATCAGTTGTAGGTGTGGGGCTTCCTTTACAGCTGAAGCATCCACTAAAACACACCCAGTGGGTAGACACCTAGTTTCCTTTCCTTGTTCACCCCCCAAACATCTGAACAGCATTGTGATTTACCCACTAATTGCTTGTTCACAATTTGAGTCACACCACATTTGCTTAAAATATCTGCCCCCCCCACTTTCAACTCCCCTTTAATCTCCCTTCCCAAGAGTTCTGTTTAGATCCTGTATCCAGGTGTAGATCCTGTAACCAGAGAGAAGGCACAATGCAGCCTCCAACTGGCGGTGGAGAGATTGAACACTTGAGAAACAAAATGGTTCCATAAACAGAGTTATAGGAATTCTGTTGGTTTCTTTCAAGAAGATCTGAGGAGGTAGGTGTGTGTGTGTGTGTGTGTGTGTGTGTGTGTGTGTGTGTGTGTGTGTGTGTATGTAATATTTAGAATTTATATTTGCCTATTTACTGAGGTCATTTACATAAGCACAGGAGTTTTGCTATTCAAGAGCACATCAACTCTTGCTGAAATCCCTTCATCTGCGATGTGTGTGCGTGTGAGTGTGTAGCTGAAATCTGCCCTGCTTTTTTCTCAGAAAATTCAAGAAATGCCACTTCTTGGTTCTCGCTGAAGCTGACAGGCTGTTATTAATCCATGACTTTGAACTCTAAAATCAACAAGTATTTTTTGAAGACTTGGTGTTTGGTGATAGCCTCCCCCTAAAAGGGCTCACAACTACATAAAGAAACAGGTGTGCCAGACAAGAACGTATGACAAGAATGGACAGGACACATGGGGCAGAATCCTAAAAGCAATCTTGTTTTTGTTCTCACTCCTCCCCTTAAACCTGTTCAGTGAGGAAAGTTCTTCCCCTACCACTGGATAAAAACTCAGAGTCATATGGTTTTTCATTTACTTTCAAATGATAAGAGATCAATGGTCACTTTAAGGGAAAAAAAGCAAACACAGTCCCGGTTTAGAAGTTAGGATGCCTGAGCAAGCAGGTTTGAGACCAGCCCAGGCAACTTGGCGAGACCTCGTCTCTACAATAAATAAAAAATTAGCTGGATGTGGTAGAGCATGCCTGTAGTTCCTGCTACTTGGAGGGCTGAGGCGGTAGAAACACTGGAGCCCAGCACGGAGATGCTGGGGTGGCCGTGAGTGTGCCACTGCACTCCAGCCTGGGTGCCAGAGTGGGATGCCATTTCAAAAAAAAAAACAAAAAATGACAAAAGGAAGTTAGGGTGTCCAATGCAAACGAATGCTTTCATCTTCATGCAGAGGTAAGTCTTCATGTCCCTTCTCCAAATGGTTCTCTCTTCCTCTCTCTTCCTCCAGCACCTTCTCTCCACTCTCTAGCATTCATTTCATGCCCCACTGAGGTTGTAGAGATGAGTAAGAGAAAAAGGAAAGTTTGTTCATGACTGGTACTACTGTAGAATGACTGCTTTCTCTGGGTTAGAAATTGTAGCAAATGAGTAAAGATGACTCTTACCCCTGTGGAAAAAAGGTCAGGGTTGTGCAGAGATTGCCTGCTGGACACCCTACCATCCTCTTGGCACAAGGGTTGCATATTTCTTGACTTGTCCCTTTTTGTACCTACCTTTATGCTCTACGCCAGCCTCTTATGACTGGGACTACTTATCTCATCAGGTCAAGTCCTCTTTAGAAAATAATTATTTAAAAAAATGACCTCAGCATTTTTTCCCGTATCTGTTGGCTGCTCATATGACTTCTTTGAGAAGTATCTATTCATATCTTTTGCCCACTTTTTAATAGAGCTTTTTTTCCCCCTTTCTACACGTTTGAGTTCCTTGTAGATCCTGAATGTTAGGCCTTTGTCAGACATACAGTTGGCAAATATTTTTTCCCATTCTTTGGGCTGTCTTCTCACTCTCTTGCTCGTTTCTTTTGTTTTGCAGAAGGTTTTCAGTTTGATGAGGTCCCATGTGTATCTTATCTCTTATGGCATGGGATCATGAATTAGTTGCCTATTCCAGTGTCTTTAAGGGTGTCTCCTGTGCTTCCTAAGATTCTTACTAATCATCAAAGCCACACTGAGATACTACCTAAGTCCAGTAGAATGGCCATCATCAATAACTCAAAAAGCAACAGATTCTGGAGAGGATGCAGAGAAAAGGGAACACTTCTACACTTCTAAACTAATTTACATTTCTGTAAATTAGTACAACTTCTGTAGAAAACAGTGTGTCGATTTCTAAACGGCTACATATCAACCTTCCATACGATCCAACAATCTCCCTTCTGGGAATATACTCAGAGGAACTCAAATCATTCTACGAAAAAGATACCTGTGCATACATGTTTATTGCAGCACTATTCCCAATAGCAAAAACATGGAACCAACCGTGCTGTCCATCAAAAGTGGGCTAGATAAACAAAAAATGTTACACGTACATGATGGAATATTATGCATCCATAAAGAAGGACAAAATTATGAACTTTGCAGAAACTTGGATGGGTTTAGAGCCTATAATACTCAGTGATCTATCACAGAAACAAAGAAATGAGTATCACTTGTTCTCACTCATAAGTGAACCCTGAATGTTTACCCTCATACTACATGAAAGGGATTGGTAGTAATGGGACACTGCCAGGGGAGGAAGAGAAGAGCACCATCAATAAGGGTAACATCAATAAGGGTAACTGATCTTAATCCAGGTGAACTGAGGACCGATGGGTGGCACAAACTTCACCTGTATGTTGACCACTTATATACCTAATCCTAAATTGTACCCCACATTGTCAAATAAAATAAATAAAGTAAGATAAAATACCTCAGGATGATTTTCTTGGGGACAAGTGACATCCATTCTCCAGGATTTACTGCATTTGACCAGTCATTGAAGGGAAGTGAACTCTACTCATAGGCTGCTTCTGTTTCCTTGATGGTAGGTTTGCTGCCCACCTCTGTGTCTTGGCTGTGGAAGCACGTGAGAGTTCCAGGCTGCTTGATGAAGCCCTCTCACTAGGCTTGGGTAATAGTAATAGGTAACACTCTCCCTCCATCACCCAGTGGAAAGGTTTGAGGCTGCTGAACAGCTATTATCAAAATACTCTTCCACAATTCTAACTCTCTTGATTCTTTTATATTCTCACAGTAGGAGAGAAGTTTATTGACTTGGGAATCCTGTTCTTATTTATTTCCCTTGAAAATCTGCATCTTACACTTCACATTGGAGTTTCATAGGTTCAGAAATTTGATTTCTCATGTATAACTATGATTTTATCCCCCTGTCACGTGTGTCACAGAGGTGATTAAGGCCATTGGAGTGGATCTCCTGCTATATGTGTTAGATAGTTTTTAAGACTATAAGAAAAGAGAGGGCTGGGCTTGGTGGCTCAGCCTGTAATTCCAGTACTTTGGAAGGCTGAGGCGAGTGGATTGCCTGAGCCCGTGGGTTTGAGACCAGCCCGGGCAACTTGGCGAGACCTCATCTCTACAATAAAATTAAAAATTAGCTGAGCATGGTAGTGGGCACCTATAGTTCCGGCTACTTGGAAGGCTGAGGCGGAAGGATCATTGGAGCCAGCGGGTCAATGCTGGGGTGGCCGAGAGTGTGCCACTGCACTCCAGCCTGGGCGACAGAGTGAGACACAACTCAAAAAAATAAAAAAATAAAAATAAGAGAGAGAGAGAGAAGTAGAGAGTTCTAAGTGTTCTCTGAATGTAGGTGGCAGTCTTAGGGGAGGCTTTAGAATGGAAAAACCTGTCTCAGGGTAAAAGGATAGACAAATAATGAGGACTGCCATAGAAGATAGCAAACAGTTAGTAGTAAGGGTGTATTATATCATTCAAGACTGCAGAGAAGTTAGAGCTAGTGTATGGTCATGAGAAGGCAGAGTGGCCTCCCCTCCTGTTGGTAGATGGGATTCCAAAATGACCCCCAGGGACCAAAATCCTCGTGAATTCTTCCCCTGAGCGAGACCAGGACTTGTAATATGAGGGGATGTCACTCCTGGGATTATGTTTTACTATATGCAAAGGTGAACTGAGTTTTGCAGATGTGATTAGGATTCCTAATAAAATAGCTGACTTGGAATTACTCAAAAAGAGATTGTTCTGGGTAGGTCTGACTGAAGTAGATGAGTCTTTAGAAGACAGAGATATTCTTGCTGTTCTGGAAGAGACCACATAGTCATTTTGGGACCACCCGGGGGAAAGATGGCCTCTAGGAGCTGAGGACCTCAGTCCTACAGTCACAGAAAAAAATATTTTGTTCACACCAAATGAGCCTGGAAAAGGACCTTAATCCTCAGATAAAACCACAGTCTTGGCCTACATCTTGCTTGCAGACTTTGGAGTATCTGGGCACAGGACCCAGTCAGTGCATGTTTGGACTCCTGACCCATGGAAACTGAGATAATAAATGGTGTTGTTTTAAGCTGCTAAATTTGTGGTATATTTTCACACAGAAATAGGCTTCATTAGACTGTTTCATGTTGGAGCATGTTGAGAGACAAAAATACAAAAGATAGTGAAAGGACTCATTAGGTAGGATTTAAAATGCTAGATTTGATGAGAGTGTACCATTCAAGATAGACCCAGATACACTGTATACAAAAATCTGGTTTTTTTACATTTCATATTCTTTGTAGGTTGGCTGGGGGTGTTCCTCTATGTTGTCCCACCCTAGGACCCTTGCCGATGAGCACCTTTTCCATAGCATTGTTGATAGCCATGGCCGAAAACAAATAGGAGAATACAATGAAGTATAAAAAGGCATTTAGAGCTCCTGCCTGAAAGTGCCACATTTTACTTTCACTGTCATTTCATTGCCCAGAAGGGATCACACAGACACACCTAACTTCAAAGGTAGAAAACATGAACTAGACATATTTGTTGAACTTTGCTGGTGTGAAATCATCATTTTAGGTTCTTGGACAAGAGAATGACTTGCTGGCAACCCAGCCTCCAAATTTATACACCAATACCTTCTTTCTTATCTCACATTCTGAGGAGATGTCCAAGGGCCCACTGCAAGCACATAAATTTGTTTGGTCTTGGCTGTTGGTTCCTGGACAGAACAGTGAACAACACTAGCAACAGATGTTTTTTCTTCTGGTAATGCTTTCTACCCTGGTATTCCTGCTGGATAGAAAATGAATTTTGAGCTCATGTTCATACTGGAAATTTCCATGTTTCTTCCTCTTCTAAGCCTTCTTATATACTTTTTCATCTCTCCTGAAAGTGAGCTTTCTGGTGAACTCAGGGTGAGGCAGAGATGACACACCAGGTGTTCAAAGACAGATGATAGGGAAAATTATGAGATATATTCTAGTCTAAATGGTTGCACAATGTCTCAGAAAAGAGTATAAGTTTACAGAGGCATAAAAGCATACTCAGAATAAATACTAGTCACATTTATGCCCATTCGTAATAATATCACTACAGTTCTAGAATTCTCAGGGTATTTTCATTGCTCTGATGGCTCATTTGGAGAGGACAATTTTTATTATTCCACTTGTGATAAATAAAAAATTGAGTGATAGACAAAGTTTACCTTGCTTCTCCTCTTCTCTTCCTTTTTCCATCACAATTATCTCTTAGGAGACTATTTGCTGGTATTTTCCTTCTCAAACAATTAACTGCATTTTAAGCTTTACAGCGAAATGGAATTTATGTTCCCTATGAAAACTATTCAGGCATAAGAAATTACGTGGTGGAGACTGGTGTGAGATAGAAAGATTACAGATGGGGATTGCGATCATATTAATACTGTGGAAGCCAGACATGGAAAAGGGAGGCAGAAAGGACATGGAGAATGAGAAGATGAAAGAACATGAAGAATGTGACAAGCCCAACTGTGTCAGTTGGAAGAAGAGACACAAGAGAGGAGCTGTGGCAAGCAGTTGGATAAATAGAAGGAGAAATAACAGAGGCATCCTATGAAATTAAAAATGTGGTACATATACAGGATGGAGTATTACACAACCATGAACTACAAATTTTTTTTTTTTTTTTTAGTTGGAGTCTCACTCTGTCGCCCAGACTAGAGTGCAGTGGCCGCTCCCGGCCACCGCAGCCTCGACCTGCTCGGCTCCGGCGATCCTTCCACCTCAGCCTTCCAAGTAGCTGGAACTACAGTCACGCGCTATCACACTCAGCTAATTTTTGATTTATTGTAGAGATGAGGTCTTGCCAAGTTGCCCAGGCGGGTCTCGAACCCGCGGGCTCAGGCAATTCGCTCCCCTCAGCCTCCCAAGGCACAGGATTACAGACTGAGCCACCGAGCCCGGCTTGAATTACAAAATTATAGACTTTGCAGTGAATAGGATGGATTTAGAGTCCATCATACTTCAGTGATCTATCACACAAAGACCTGAGTACCACATGTTCTCATTTATAAGTGGGTCCCGAACATTTATCACAATACTACAAGAGAGGGACCAGCACTAGCAGGGCACTACCACGGGGAAGGAGGAGGGCACATAACATCACTAAGGGTACCTGATCCTAAGCCAGGGAAAGTGAGGACCAGTTGGAGGCCCAAACTTCATCTTCACACAGACCACTTATGTACCCAATCCTGACTTGTACACCACATCTTTAGAATAAAATTAAACAAAACAAAACAAAAAAGAGGAGCGTTTCCAAAAGGAGGAAAGGGTAAATTGTCAAGTCCCACAGAGAAAGCAGATCAAAGGAAGAAGGGAAAGAGTTGTATGGCCATAGCAAGTCAAGGGCATTCCTGACCTAGGCAAGAACCCAGTTAGTAGTGGTAGAACGAAAGCTAGAGTGCTGTGGGACATGGACTGAATTTCAAGAAGCTGTAAAGGGCATTGGTGAGCAAGGTGACAGATATGGTAAGAAATACAGCCTCAAGGGAATGGTAGAAGCTTTCCTATGGGGGAGGTTTTTATATTTATATGCAGAGGGAAATGTGTTAGTAGAGATAAAAAAAATATATCTCCTCACAGAGGAAAGATGGTGTTGCTGCTGGAGCCATGTTCCTGCTGGGAGTGAGCCTCAAGTGAAAGCATTATTCTCCAATAGGAGGAGGAAGCACTTCTCTGTAAAGGAGAAAAGAACCTGATGGAGATGAGGTGGGGAGGGCTGGAAGGTGATGCCATTCACTTCTGAAGTGCTCAGTTTGTTTCATAACGTGTAGGAAGCTCATCTGTGGGGAAGGGAATATGAAGACCTAGGTCATACGTAGTTTTGCAAAATATACCATTGTACCCTTTTGGGGGAAGTCTGGTAACATGGAAGAGCTTCAAGAAGCACTGTCCCGCTTTTGGATAAGGCAGGAGGGAAATAAAGTCCGGGAAGTTCCTTTGAGCCAGCTCTCGCTTCACATGTCTTGCACATCCCTGACACGTCTTAAAATACCATGTCCAAAGTAGGGACTGGGGTAAGTAGTGGGTATCTTTAATAAGGTCTGAATGGAGCATGGCTTGAACAGGGACCTAGTCCTGTGACTTCTGAAAGTATCATTGGGGCATGAATATGAAATCTGTGAGATGACCTTACTAATCTTGGTGCATCTAAATCCTGAGAAATGCAATGTTGACATCTCTTTTCACAATTGTATCTGTGAGAGATATTTTGCCTCCGTCAGTCAAGAGAATCCTCTTTTTTTTTCTACCTTGTGAGGATTTTGTGGTTCAAGATTAAGTGCTTTTTCTTCTTGAGAAATGTGTTTTACATTGGGGGGATTTGTCGTTTATTCTGTCGAAGAGCATCTTATAAAAAATACTTTTTTTTTGCAGCTGTTATCAGTAGAACTGGAGGAGGGATTTTCATCTACATAGATTAGGTTGATGTACCAATCTCTTTCTTCTCTGGGGTTTTAAGAAATCTTCCATGATTGGGTGAGCATGAGAAATCTCTCTTTGACAGCTCTATAAAGAAAGAAAGAAAGACAATAAAGACAATCTAATAGGCAGTCAGTCGATGAAGATT
This sequence comes from Carlito syrichta, assembly GCF_000164805.1. Taxonomy (NCBI): domain Eukaryota; kingdom Metazoa; phylum Chordata; class Mammalia; order Primates; family Tarsiidae; genus Carlito; species Carlito syrichta. The sequence goes on along the minus strand of NW_007252954.1, from coordinate 107,034 downwards.
TTTGTCTGGAATAAATTTAGTGCGTCTCATAAAGTTTTTATAGATGCTACCTTTCAGATGTTTAGAATATTATTACCTATCTCAACATTTCTCTGTTCCTGATTTTTCTTATCCTTGTCTGAAAAAAAAAGAGAACTTTTAGGATGTTCTTCTGTGTCTATTTTAAGCTCTTAGCAGAGTTGTTTAAATGACTGATTTTTCTTTTCCCATTGCTTGGTGTTCTTTTCCTACGGGATTTAATTAGAGTCTTCCACAAAAATCTGACAATTAGTGGGTGTAACAATGGAATTTGTGATTTGTATCTTTCCTTGGCTTCAACATTTAAACCTCAAAATGTTCTTTATAAGCATGAGGTTTTGGTGCTGTTGGACCAAAATGGAAGAAAAATGAAATTGTGATAGAGATAAAATATCTGATTATTCCCAACTAATAGAACAGAAAGTGATCCTAAACCTAGACTGCAGCAACTAAAATCAAATCACTTAAAAATTCACCTTACAAGTGAAAACAGAAGAAAATAAAACAAAACAAAATATAGTTAGGAATTACATTATTAAACATCACACACACCTTTTAATGCTTTTTTTGTAGACCTTACAAGTGTCTTTTTTTCTAGTCTTTAGTATAAGCACCCTCTTTCTCCGCTCTCAATTGTCTGTTTAGGGAAGAATGACTGTGTCCATAACGAATCAAGGATTCTGAGGCTGCAGAGGAAATATGTATGTGCCAGGTAAAAATATATTCATATCTTTCCACTTGGATGGTGCTTGATGAGCCCAGCTTAATGTCCCCTGGGTCTGAGGAGTGAGACACTATAGCATATTTTATTATTTAATGGGATAGAGAGTGTATCCTTACAGTGAGGCAACCATGATGTCCACAGTCCTGCCTAATGCCAATTTATGAAAAAATACATTTGTTTCTTCATTTTTTGAAAAAAAAGTGGGAGGAGGTAAAAAGGATCTGAGTCAAGAGAGAATTATCTCTTGAAAATCTTCCTCTTCCCTAAATCTTTGCAAGTTGAATGTTCTGATTTCTGCTAGTGAAGGTTCCCTTTTATGGCAAAGAAAGAGCAGTGAAAAGATAATGTGTTTTAATTTTTTTCCTTCTTTCAGAGAAGGAATATTAGGGTCATGAAATCATACTTGTTTTGTGTGCCTCAACAAGGAGAAACCAGGTGTTCAAGGATTTGAGATTCATTTTCTTAAAACTTAAAAACAGTATGTATATTTCAGAAAATGCTCAAGTAGGAAATATAAATCTTAAACCTATGACTTTGGTTTTGAGATGCTCTGGGCTACCACACATCCAAGTCTTGGGAACTCATCTTAGGTGTTTCTCATACTCCATGGTCTCCAGATAGATGGAAAACACCACATGGAACCTCAAGACTTGGCATTTTATTCTGGTTGCTGAGAAGGGCAACAGAAAAAGTATTGCTTTAGGAGTCTGAAATTGTGGGTTTTCCTAACAGGAACACCATTTGTTCATGTTGTCACCTTGGGAGCGTAAAGCTACTTAATCATTTCTGTTCTTCTGTGAAATGTGCATAATAATCTGTCCTGCCTGTCTCATGAGTGTGGCATGTGTCTGGTAGTGCAGGACATGGCCACTTTAGTATGAATTCAAAAGTACTTGTAAACTGAAGAAGCCTGTGACTGACCGCTTTCTCTGCCTGGCCTTGTGTTAGGCTCTCTGGGGAATGCCCAGTATCTATAGGCATCAGTCCTTGGTTCTCAGTGCAGGAAAAAGCAGCAATGTTGTTAGGTCCTTCAGCAGGTCTGTCCTAGTATGCAGTAGGCAGGTGTATGATTTAATACAGTAGCCCCCAAACTTCCTCAGAGATATTTGAACTGTGTGGACAAGTAAAATAAAGGAGAAGGAGTTGCCTTTTTTTTTTGTCTTTGAGACAAACTCTCTTCTCCATTTTAACATCTCTAAAACTAGATGTCTCTTACAGTTAGTGGTTGGTATAGTTTAAGTAGTAACTTTTTTTTGTCAGTGGTACAAAAATAATGGTACAACTTTTAATCTATGAAATCTTACATTCAATAAAATACTGTACAAGAAGAAATGTGTCATGGTTGTGATAGCCAACTAAGTCCAATGTTGAGGAAAAGTCAAGTGCTACCTCAGTCTCTCTGCATCAAAACAATCAAAATAGTTTTACAAAATGGGAAAAAAGAGATATTTGCATGGATATCTCCATCAGAGCTTTTGATTTTGACTTTCAGAGGATCCAAATGCTTTGTTTTTGAAATTAATTTCTATAATTATTTTAAAATGTTAGAAATAGAATCTTAACCAAGGCAAGAAATTCAATTGACATGAAGGGAAACCATTGGGTCTATAACCATGAACTTTTATCTTGAACACTGCTTTCAACATCAGGCAGTCAGTTCTAAGTCAGCATGGTAATGGTGCTCCTTTTCCTCCTCCTCCTCCTTCTCTTTTTTCTTCTTCTTCCTCTTTCCCTTCCCCTTCCTCTTCTCTTCTTCCTTCTTCTTCCTCCACCTCCTTTTGACATGCTCCTCTTCCTTCTTTATGCCCCATATAACAGATTTGAAGAATCAAATTGTAGACACTATTCCTTGGGAATCAAAAGGAGACTGGGGTTGGCAGTGGAGGGAAATGATAATTTCTCCCACTCTTTTAGTATCTGTGACTGAACATGAGAATTAAATGGATAAAAGACAGATTAACAGGAGAACGGCTTAAAATTGTATTTATTTTTACATGTACACAGAGGCCTTCGTATATGAAAAAATGAAGACCCAGAAAAGTGGGCATGCTTGAGAGATTGTTTTAACAAAGAAAAATCAATTGTGGAAACATGACAAGACGAAAAGAGGGATTTGGGCCAGGAGCAGTAAGTTCTGGGAAAGTTCCTAGGAAATATATAGGAGAAAATTCCTGGAAAATTATTTAAGTAACTTTGTACAGATTCACTTGAGCATTGATTTCCTCTCTTCAGTAATAAGACTGTTCTCCTTACCACTTCCTGGTACAAATAAAGCACATTTTTCATGGGAAATTTATGCTCTGTTTTTTAAAGGGAAAGGGGTAAGTCACAGAGTCTTTTCTGCAGCTTTTACTCAATTACTTTCAGCTCAGAATAATCAATATGCCAGAGAAGTATATTTTTGAATGGCATGTTTTGATCCCCTTCATTGTTCAAATTCTTACACAGTGATGTATTGCCTAATGATGGGGACACATTCGACGAAATGCATCATCAGGAAATTTTGTCATTGTGCAAGCATCATATCATGTACTTACAGAAATCTAAATGGTACAGCCTACTACAAATATAGGATATGTGATCTGGCCTACTGTGCCTAGGCTATAAACCAGTATAGTATGTTACTGTAATAAATATTCTAGGCAATTGTAACACAATGGTACATATAGATGTATCTGAACATACCTAAAAATAGAAAAGGTACGGTAAGAATATTGTGTAAAAGATTGAAAAAATGGTACACCTGTAGGGGGCAGCTTCATTATAATCTTATGGGAACATCATCAAATATGCAGTCTGCCATTGACCAAAACATCATTATGCAGCACTTGACTGTATTTTCCTTGAAAAAAAAGAAATGGGATCTACTTACCTTTTAAAATGGTCCCGTAATTTTCACTTGGACTACTACCATACACCCCTGATATATAGTAGCCTCTTCAGTGCGCCCCGGAATATGGTCTGAATCCCATAGATTTCTGGCTTTGGTATCCCAGTTCTCTTTCTGGCGTTTTTTAAATTTTGTGCCTTAACCTTTTTGGTTGTGGTTATTAAACAGACTGACCAGTCTTGACCTTCTCTCTGTTCCTACTTCTTCCAGCAGGTGGATAGAGTCCCACAGTTCTCTCAGTTCTTTACCTCTACCACTCCTTGGCATATTTTCCAATTTCTTCTGTATCCTGGTGGTTCAGTTCAGATAGCCTCTTGGCTCAAATTTATTCTTGGCTTCTCTATCATCTTTTCAGTTGTCAAATGGGATAATAATAATGCAAACTTCATACTTTTATTGTGTTGCTTAAATGAGTAGATGAGTTTTAAGTGCTCAGCAGCATGACTGGTACATAGTTAGCCCACAGTGCATGGAAGTTATTCTTTGTTATCTTTTTACGACTACCACCAGTTGTTGTAGTTGTGGCCAAGCTAGTAATATTTAGGGATTACAAGGGGCTTGCAACATTTCTTAAATTAGTTTGTGATGGCATTTCTATGCTCTTTGAAACATACAGCAGCCTTTCTCAAGGTATGCCAGAGAATTAGTTCTAGTGCCCTAAGGCATCCATTGCATGTAATAAATTAACCCATTTCCTCTGCATCTAGAGTAGTACTAGCTAAATACCTTCATTGGGATAATTGAGAACATAGTCACTCAAAATCATTTTCTATGGGGTTTAATTCTCTTGAGGAGCTTTGGTGGGGAAAAGCTGACAAAAAATTGATATCCATAATTCATTATAAGTTTGTATTTGAAAGCTGTTTGATTTAGAAGAATAGTGTGACTCAAAAGAGAATGAAGTTTATGCATGAATTCCAAATATAGCATGCTTGCAAGGTATTCCTGTATCTCCAAGAGGAATTTTTCTGTTGTTTGTGGTTATCCTCTGTAGACCTGATCCTGAAACCTCTTTCCCAACTAATAACTTTCATTTTTGCATCATTTAGCCTGAACACTGACCATAGACTTTCTTTGCAGGTGATGCTACATAAGAATGTTGATGCATTTATTTTGGAACCCATTGGGGAATGCTGTCCAGAATTTAACTGATCTCACTTTCGTTGCACTCTTCTTATTAAAAAATGAAAGCATGTTTTTGGTTGACATTCAAAAAGGAGACAAGAAAAGGGCAGATCTCTGGAAAAATACTACCACTTCAAGTCATCCTTTTCATTTGCCTCTTCATGACACACAAAGTATTCTTTGGAGATGTGTGAAAACCTTCCAAATTCATCTGAATGGTGAAGGCACAAACTCCAAAAAGTATATAGATCATGCAGGTTGTTCTGAACTGTTGTGGGAAAATTTGGATCAGAATTATTACTCAGATTAGAGAAAGAAGGTGACTGGAGTGCTTTCTCTTTGACAACATCCAGACTTTATGGAGAAGACAGGCACAGCATGGTGAAACCAGAAAACAAGATTGGTAGACTCATTTTCACCAAAAATCCATGTGACTGAAGAAGGAGGAAGACAACTTACTGGGCTGCTTTGTTAGACTTCATTAAGTTTGTGAAATAGAAAGGTGTTTCCGGTGGTCTTTTGGAAGCTGTGAAACATTAGTTGTTTTTCAGGTTCTTTGAAATGTTCTCTGTATTATTGTGGACTCATTTTGACTCATGGCAGGTATGAAAAGAGTGAGCATGAATGGGATCTGTTAGCAAGAAAGGCAGCTCTATTACACTCTTAATAATCCCTATATTTTGAACACATACTCGTAACTCATTTCATCATAAGGTCGACTAATTCAACATCACAGTGACTCTGGTATAGTAAAACCTTAATTGTGGCTAGAAATTGGTATAGTCATTCCACTTTCTGCAATTGTGCATTTAGTCTCTTTCAATGGGCATTAATATTTAAGCTATTTAGGTAAATGAAAATTACTTTCATGAAAAGGTTAAGCGATGTATATGCTTGTATTAAGGGGTTATTTTGCCTTTCCTGTAGAGATTTATCTTCACTTTTAAGATTAAACATAAAATAAGCCATGGGAAGAAAAAAGAAAAAGAAAAAGTGGAATTGTAGATCAGAAGAATTCCACTTTCAACATCTCTTTCTAACCGAGCCTACAATTAGATAGGGATTGTCAACATTGGATTTGTGAAATCCCAGATGATCATGTTTTTCAGATTGGGTGGAAGTAGGGAAGTTATGGAAAGAAAAAGGTGGGAAGGAAATTCTGTGTTGGGAAACCTAGCTGTTTTTGTGTGTTTATGAATGAACTGAGGACAATTGATAGTTCTCTGAGCATTGGGTGAGCTCATCTGTGGAAAATCCTCTGGCAATGTTCTTTAAAGTGCTCAACTCATTGAAACAGGGTTGATGAGGTGCTTTTAAAATTCTTGGTAAATTTGCAAAACAAGCTCTAAAAGAAAGCCTTTTCTAACTCTTCAATTGTTTATTGCTAAGTGTCATAGGCCCAACTACTTCTCCACCTGTCCCCATTCCCATCTAGATAGCAGTAACTTCATAGATTGGGAAACCTTTATAACAAATAACACACCAATATTATAGGGAATTTTGTGATTCACAGGCTTGAAAAGAACTTTTTGAAGGCATCCCAGCATAGAGAAATTCAGTGCCTATAATAATGAAGTAGTATCTAAGGAGAGTGTTAAGGAGGGAGGGATAGGTGCCATTACAGGATGTAAAAACTCAGGGAGAGATACTGATGATGACGTCAGTTAAAACCAGCAGCAATGGACGGATTGCTTCAACATTCTTCCTTGACCTGCACTGGTTACAATGAGATGTGCTGTGCATCCCATTCTGAGTCCACCATTAAAGGAATGCCCTGGTAGGTTGTCAGGCTTGAAAATATCCTGGTAGGTATCTTCTTTCTAGATGTATCTAATCCTTGGATGGAATAGATTTGTGCCATCAGCATCATCTTGAGGGTATGTCTAGAAATTCAGCTACATAGTAATCCTAGAAAATTGTCTTGATAAGTGGGAACTCATCAAACTGAAAAGCTTCTGCAAAGCAAAAGAAACCATCAAGAGAGTGGAGAGACAGCCCCCAGAATGGGAAAAAATATTTGCCAACTGTATATCTGACAAAGACATAAAATCTAGGATATACAAGGAACTCAAATGTGCCAAAAAGAAAAAAAACAGGCCCATTACAAAGTGGGCAAAAGATATGAATAGATACTTCTCAAATGAAGACACACAAGCCAACAGACACAAGAAAAAATGCTCAGTCTTACTAATCATCAAAGAAATGTGACTTAAAACCAAACTGAGATACCACGTAACTCCAATTAGAATGGCCATCATCAATAACTCAAAAAACAGCAGATGCTGGAGAGGATACAGAGAAAAGGGAACACTTCTACACTGTTGGTGGGAGTGTAAACTAGTCCAACCAGTGTGGGGATTCCTGAAAGATCTAAAAATCGATCTTCCGTACAGCAATCTTCCTTCTGGGATATAGCTGGAGGAACTCAAATCATTCTACAAAAAAGATTCCTGTGCACGCACGTTTATTGCAGCAGTATTCACAATTGCAAAAACGTGGAACCAACCCTGCTGCCCATCAAAAGTAGACTGGATTAAAAAATGTGGTACAACTACATTATGGAATATTAAGCATCCATGAAGAAGGACAAAATTATGAACTTCTCAGCAACTCGGATGGGTTTAGAGTCTATCATACTCAGTGATGTATCACAGAAACAAAGAACAGAGTACCACATGTTCTCACTCATAAGCATATCCTGAACAATTATCATAATACTATAGGAAAGGGGTTGGCAGTAGTGGGAAACTGCCCGGGGTAGGGGGGCACACTTCACCAATAAGGGTACCTGATCTCAGACCATGTGAAGAGGGGACCAAAATGAGGCTCAAACTTTACCTATACAATGACTATGTGCATACCTAACCCTGAATTATACCCCACATCTTTAAACTAAAAATAAAAAATTTAAAAATTAAAAAAAACTATTGATTGCTTTTGGAGACTGCTAATGAGAATCATAAAATAACAGTAAAGAAGGATCTGAATGAATGTGCCAGACGACTGCATTTGTCCTCATTGAATTGGATGTAATATTTCTGAATCGAGTTTGAGGCTGTCTTAGCATGTAGCCTCTTCTACAATTTGGTGCAGCCCTTATTTAAATAAAATGTAAGTTAAAAATGGTTTCAAGAGTGTGATGGGATGATTGTGTTCTTGAAGTGCTAATAGAGATGTAGCTATTGCCTAAGAGGTGGTCCTGCTTGTAAGACACAGCCTGACCATCTGAACACACATTCAATGAAGGCTTTTTTTCCCCTTTAATGTTGTGTGTGTGTGTGTGCGCACACACACACACACACGCATGTGTGCACACGTGCACAGATATCTTCCTATTTGACAATCCCTTTTAAGAGTGTCGATCTTAGGTTTCTACTCAGGGGATTTTTCTGTGACAACTTTAGAATACATTTTTAATTATTGTTGATTGAACAGAAGCTCTCCTTTTCAAATACCACTGCATGCTTGACAAGCTTTGGAACCTTCTAGAAAAGGGTCCCAGGCTCCGTGGCTCTGATCATGGACTAGTAACTAATTTGCTTGACTAGAGCATCTACCTCAGGCAAAGGGAAAAAAGTGGCATGTGGCCAACTCAGGACCAGTCTAGTGGAGAGGCCATTCCCTTAGACCTTTCTTTGACCAGGACCCCTCAGGTGAAATGACTTTCTCCAATCACTTCAGTTCAATGATAGGCTTTAGGGAACTGAACAGTCCTGAGGCACTGTTGTCACTGTGGATAAGCAAGTGGACAATATCTGAACCACAGGCTTTCCCTACAGCATGCAAATCAAAAAGTAAACACATTTTGAAATGAAAAGAAGCCACGGGTTTTTAAAGCTCAGCATAGTGATTAAAAAATGTCCAATAAATTTGCCATTTTTTTGTGTGACATCTGAGGGAGAGCTCATCAGGGCTTGGGTTTCCTTGAGAAGAGAGTAACCATGAAAAGTTGTTAATACAACACTAATTGTGAAAGTTATTTATTCTGTTTAAGTTGTTTTCTCCATGAGCACATTCACTAAAATGCACCATTGGGCCTCTGGAGTATTTACACTTTCCTTTCCCTAATTATATATGTGGAGGCTGCCAAAGCATAATATCTGTGAAGTAAGAAGGATCTAGAGAGAAATGGAAAAAAAAAAAAAAAAAACCCATGACAGAGATGAAAAATACTATGTAGGAGCTCGCAACCCCTGGCTCAGCAAGGCCTTCCAGGTCATTCATCTTGCCTTTGATTTGTCTGCCTTTTCACTTCAAATAGGTTTACAGGTTTTTAGCTGAAACCAATTAAAGAGAGCCAATTGGCAGGGTTAGCACTTGTGGTGTTTATGGTGTGCATTGTATTGATTTACGCCGCTTAGCAGCTACAGTGAAAAGCAAACTATATGAAGAGGAAAGAAAATCTCATACTGGGGAGGTATTACAGTGCATAGGATTATTACAAGGACAGTAATGAACAATGCCATAAAGAAAACTGCTGACTCTACAAGATCAGGCAATAAGGAGTATTTTTGTGTTTTAAGAAAGACAAACTAATGGCTACAGTTCAGTGGCAAGTGGTTTTGCAAGATGCTTGGTATCATTGACAATGTAGGGTCCATTCACTTGAAGAAGTTGAAAAGAATGCAGGGAAAGGGGATACATTACCTGACTATGTTGGCACTCCTTTAGGTTTAACCTGCTGGGCAAAGACCTAATTTGGCAGGCCCAAGGGAATGGGTTCCAGGAGAATATAGTATGGAAATTATTGAGTGACGTGACAAAGATAACTTTTTTTAGATCTTACAATATTGGAAATAGCTAGTTGATTACTTAAGCCTGGTAGGGTTAAAGTATAAAGTGGGATATTCTGGGAAATGGGAAGCCTTAGGGGAAATACCCATGAAACGAGACTGATAAGAAAAAAAAATTGGATAACTTCTGAGGTCCTTTCCTGCCTTCCAGCTGTACAGGGCACAGAATGTTCACTGTGATGCCCTTGGTCTTGAGGAGTTGTTAATAATTTACATGCTTAATCATACAACATCATCTGGATTGGCAGGCAGTAGAGAGTGTGCAAAGTACTGACATTTGTGACCATAAGACTAACTGACTCTACCTTGGAATGGGAGAGTCTTTTAGTGGTCTGTTTGTTGAAATGCAGGAATGGTAACTGAAAACACTTTTGATCAGTAATATAGATTCTTAGAGCCAAAAAACTTTGATTATTGAAGAAAAAAATGATTAAACAAGTAAATGACCAGCTTGTTTTGGAAATTAGCTCAGGTTGGATTATCATGTAAGGCTTTTATGATTTAATGTTAAACTTCATAAAGACAGGTGAGTCAGGTGCAGCCTTGAATATTTGTCATGATAATAATAATTAATAGTGCTAATATCTTTCCTTACTTTTGTTTAATAATTTATCCTCTTTTTTAAAGTGCCATAACATGCATCAGTTCTTTGATTATCGAAACAGTCCTGTGAGGTTGTAAGTTTAGGCATTATTATCCCCATCTGAAAGATGAAGGAATAGCCTGAGGGAGATTAAGTGATTTATTGTAGCAACTGATAAGGGGAAGGGGAAAGGAATGAACAATTACTGAAGACTTATAACTCATCAGATCCTGGACTAGAAAGTGCATATATGTGTTAGGCCTCAAAACTATGTATCAGTATTCTTCTTCTTTTTTTTTTATAGAAGAGGAAGCTGGACCCAAACAAGTAGAGTAAATTGACCCCAGGTGAGCAACAAATAAGAGAGAACACTGGGTTTTGAATCCAGGTATCAAGCTCTGGCTACTCACTTGTACTTTCTCTCTCTCTCGACAATAAAGGCAATTTTGTTTAAAAGAAAGTTATGTGGTCCAGTATGTAAGGAGCTAAGAAATTGTCACTTCCTCCTAACAACAATTAAAAAGATGTACAAACAAAAAAATCAACAAGTTCTCTCAGATCCATCAGGGCAGTGAGGTCACAGGGCAAACTTCTGCCCCCATAATTGGAGAGACAGACAATGACAAGGACTCACAAAAATAGGAGCAGAAACCCCTGTGGAAACCGGTACTGGGGTAAGGAAACCTAAACTGTAATTGACAAATTGCTGGACATTCAGTGTTGACAAGTCTGAGAGATAAAAATTCCAAAAGGATCCAGTAATTGGGGAAACCCTCACACCTTTGCGAGTTTTACCTCAAAGAGCTCTACCAGCTTCTCACAGTGATGATAAGAGAAAAAGAATCCTTTTGGACTTCCTGTAAGGAGAGGGAAAAGTTAACCGTCTGAAATATACTACAGCATTCTGTTCTTCTCAACAAGACCTGTCCTCAGGAGAAATTATTTACCAGAGTCTAACCTACTGGGGTACTATCGGCGTCTAACCTACCCGGAGAAAGTAAATAACCAACTTCAGCCTATTCTTGCCCTCCATAGAGTGTATACCAAAAGTGAACCCTAATCTAAGCTATAGCCTTTGGATGATTATGATGTGTTGATATAGACTCATCAGTTGTAGCAAATGTACTACTCTGGTGGGAGATGTTGATGGTGGTGATTGTACATACGTGGGGGTAGGGGGTATATGGGAGCTCACTGGTAAATTTTGCTGTGAACCTAAAAAAGCTTTAAAAATAAATTTTATGTAAAAAAAGAAGATTCCACATACGCCTCAGGATCTACTTGGGTCAAACTAGAGAAGCACTGATGTCTACTTGTAGTTCATGTTTTCATCCAATACAGATAAGCTCCCTTTCAGTTTGTACATCTCTTCCTCTGAGTCACACTTCCCCCATCTTCTCTAATAAATAGAGGTCATAGCCTTTTCTTGGCTCCCCAAACTTACGGCAATTTCCTTTGCACAGAACAAGGAAGTAAGATGACCATATCATTTATTCCCCAAACCAGGATAATTTTGAAGTGAAAGAAGACATTTTTTTTTAAGTTGGCGTTTCACTCCATCACCCAGGCTGGAGTGCAGTGGCATACTCACGGCCACCCCCGCGTCGACCTGCTGGGCTCTGGCAATCCTTCCACCTCAGCCTTCCAAATAGCTGGAACTACAGGTGTGCGCTATCACTCCCGGCTAATTTTTTTATTTACTCTAGAGATGAGGTCTTGCCAAGTTGCCCAGGCTGTTCTTGAACCTGTGGGCTCAGGCCTCCCAAAGTGCTGGAATTACAGACTTGCGCCACCGTGCCCCACCAAGCACTATTAATAATTACGTCAGAAAAACAGAAACAAATTTGGATTGTTCAGGGCAAAACAGCCATAAGTAGAGAGTGATCACTCTAATTATGGCTTCAAGCTTTTCAGGGAGAGCTGAGTTTAGACGTGTGTGCATTTGGATGTGGCAGTCCACTCACCTCAGCCTCCCAAAGGTGCGGGACTACAGGCTGAGCCACCGAGCCTGGCTACGATTCTGGATTTAATAGTATCTGTTCATGATTTTTTAAGGTAAGTAGGCTGGAACACCCCAGAAACAGAATAGGCAACTCTTACTGTAGCTTGAATTCTAAGAGACATTGCTTTCCCAGGTCCGTACAATTTTATTCTCCAAGTATGGTAGCCTTGGACCTTCTATGTCCTGCTCACTTAGTTACCGAAAGGAGCTAGTTATCTTTAGAAACAGGGCTCAGAATTTCTCAGCTGGGAGAAATTTAGATTAATCTCATCATTTCACAAGAAGTTAACATTCAGAGAGTGAAACATATCTAAATTCACAAAGCCATCTTACAGCACAATATTTGCTAAAACCTATGTCTCCTGACATTGCTTGTCTTCTAACATTTCATTCATTCATTCACGTATGCAGTTAATACTTCCTGAGGACCTACTATTGAGTCACCTTTTCTCCCTGTAGGAGTCAACAAGATGTAGAAGATATCATCCTTATTTACAAACCGTCTTTTAAAACATAGGTGTTGATGAAACCTCATTGTTGGCATTGCTCTTGTGGTTGTTTTCACTCAACAGCTGCCTTAGCATTGCCACTGGAGAATATTGTGCATTTGTTTTTCTGGTGTGGATAGTATGGCAGAATGGTAGATTCTGTTAATATTAATTAAGACATGCTAGCTGCAGAAACAATAACCCTTAAGCCCCCTACACCCTGCCAAATAAAGTAACTTTGAGAATAAGTGTATTTTTCTAATTTAACAGGCAAATAGAAGATTTGTCCCCTGCAGGTTTTTAGGGACCCAGACATATGGAATCTGTGCCATATTCATTATGAACTTGCAGGGTTATTCTGAGTACCAATATTCGGCTGAATGAAGAGGAAGAGAATAGAAGATTGCTTGTAGTGTTTTATGAATCAGGTCTTACTATGGCACTGAATACTTTTGCTCATATTCTGCTGGCTAGAACTCAGTCACATGACTACACATAAATGAAAGGTATATTGGGAAATAATAGTCTACCTCAGTGTACAGAAAATAGAAAAAAGAGGTTTTTTTAATATATATTTTTTATTTTAAAGTTGTAGGATACAGTTAAGGGTTAGGTATACAAATATTCATTGTGCAGTTACCCTTGTTGATGAGGTGTGCCCCCCTTTCCCCAGACAGATATTGACTACCATTAATACCACCTCCCTTCCCCTCCCTGTCCACCGCCCCATAGTTTCCTGCCACTGTCAATTCTTTTCTTATAGTATTACGGTAGTTGTTCAAGGTCCACTTAGAAATGAGAATATGTGATGCTCAGATCTTTGTTTCTATGAGAGATCATTCAGTATCATAAACTCTAATTCCATCCAGGTTGCTGTGAAATTCATGATTCTGTTCATTTTTATGGCTGCGTAGTATTCCATTGTGCATATGCACCATATTTTTAAAAATCTAGTCCGCTTTTGATGAACAGCATGGTTGTTTCCATGATCTTGCTATTGTGAACAATGCTGTGATGAGCAAATGTGTGCAGGTATCTTTTTTATAGAGTGATTTGAGTTCTTCAGGGTATATTCTCAGTAGGAGGATTGTGGAATCATATGGAAGGTCAATTTTTAGAGCTTTTAGGCATCATCACTGATTTTCACAGAGGCTGTACTAGTTTACACTCCTACCAGCAATGTAGAAGTGTTCCCTTTTCACCACATCCTCTCCAGCATCTGTTATTTTTTGAGTTATTGATAATGGCCATTTTGACTGGAGTTAGGTGGTATCTCAGCGTAGTTTTAATTTACATCTCCTTGATTAGTAGTGAAGTTGAACATTTCTTCATGTATCTGTTGGCTGCTTGTATGTCTTCTTTTGAGAAGTGTCTGTTCATATATTTTGTCCACTTTGCAATGGGATTGTTTGTTTTTTTCTTTTCAGCACGTTTGAGTTCCTTGTAGATCCTTGATGTTAGGCCTTTGTCAGACATGGAGTTGGCAAATACTTTTTCCCAGTCTGTGGGCTGTCTCCCTGCTCTTTTGATGTTTTTTTTGGCTTTGCAGAAGCTTGTCAGTTTAATGAAGTCCCACATGTTTATCTTATCTCTTATGGCCTGGGCACTTCAGGTTTTGCTCAGGAATTGTATGCCAGTTCCAACTTCCATAAGGGTATGTACTGCATTTTCTAAAGTTCTTATTATTTGAGGTTTTACATTTAGGTCTCTGATCCATTTAGAGTTATTTTTTGTGTATGGGGATAGATAGGGGTCCTGTTTCAATCTTCTGCATGTGGTCAGCCAGTTTTTCCAGCACCATTTACCGAATAGGTCCTCTTCTCCCCAGTGATGGGTGGTGAAGGCTTTGTTGAAGATGAGTTGGTTGAGAAATTGAGGTTTTGCTTCTGAAATCTCAATTCTATTCCATTGATCTATATGTCTGTTCTTGTACCAATACCAAGCTGTTTTGATTCTTGTAGCTTTATAATAAAGTTTAAAGTCTGGTAGTGTGATACCTCCTGCTTTGTTTTTTTTTTGCTGAGGATTGTTCTGGCTATTCTTGGTTATTTGTGTTTCCATATGAATTCCTGTATTGTTTTTTCTAGATCTGAGAAGAATGTTGCTGTTAATTTGATGGGTATTGCATTAAATCTGTAGATTACCTTAGGTAGGATGGACATCTTCACAATGTTGATTCTTCCAATCCATGAGCATGGGATATTTTTCCACTTGTTTGTGTCATCTTTGATTTCTTTGAGCAGTGTTTTATAGTTTTCATTGTAAAGGACTTTCACATCTCTGGTTAGGAAGATGCCAAGGTATTCCATTTTTTGTGTGTGGCTATTGTGAATGGGATTGTGCTTTTTGTTTGGGTTTCTGTTTGTTTATTATTGGTGTAAAGAAATGGTGTAAAGAAAGAATAGGTTTTAATGAACTGCCAGGAGTCTTTGCCACATTGCACTATGCACAAATCTGACCATTTATTAAATCATGACATGAATTCCTATTCAGATTTAGTTTTTTTGGAGAGTAATCTGCATCAGTTATTAAAATGGGTGTATTCGTCCCTGTTGAAAGTTGACTTCCTTGCTTTTTTCTATGATGTGTGCTAGATGCCTTTAGAATTATGCAAATAAGTTAAAAGGTTCAATATTGTTTGATAATCAGGTACAGAACAAGAGCTGTGAGCTTTTGTCTTTATATCTTGCTTGATATATTTCTCACCATGGACAATACAACATAATTACACTACATCTCAAAACAACATATATAATACCTTTTATTAAATAAACAAACAAAAACAATAGCAACAACAAAAAACCCTGCCTTACCTTAGAGATAGTTAAAGAGAGGAGTTAAAGAGAGTTAAAGAGAGTTCATTACACTTTTTAAAAAATTGAAGAAAAGATTCCTGGAGATATAATTTCTATTTCATGAGAGAAATACATTTGTATAATTATTGAAATATGATTTTGCCTACCATTAACAAGTCAATATTAGAAAACTCTTTAACCATCCGGTAATATTTTTAAGCAACTTATATGATGAACCATTATGTTTAAAATGTGAAGATTTCATAATGACATAGGCATGAGTATTAGATGAAATTATTAAACCTCTCCAAAGAGACACAAAGGGAATCCTGGGCTGAGGTCTTCATGGGGGTCACTTAAGTATAATTTTAACTTAAAATGCCCCATTAAACAGTAAATACTATTTCTCTGGATTACCATAGGGCTCATTTCTGTACTTTATTTCCTGCTCATATCTTTTTCAGCAAGGCCTCTCCAACTTCCCTATCAAATATAACCTCCCCATAACTCTCCATTTCATTTACTAGCTTTATTTTTATTTATATAGCCCTTTTGCTATCTCACATCATATTATATATTTGTTCATTTGTGATTGTCTTTATTTATCACTAGAATATAAATTCAAGGAAGGCAGGAACTCGTTCTGTCTTTTTTTTATTATTGTATTCTCAGCACCTTGAACAAGCAGTACCTGAATTAAACTAGATGCTCAATAAACTTTGGTTGAATAAATAATTTGCTTGCCTCATGTAGAAACAAGATTGCTTTATAGTCATGACTGAGACAATGGCTATTGATTATGACCTATACATGCTATGCTGAGTGGTTGTGTGCCCCTGAGCCATTGTAAGCCTGTGCCAGCTGGCTTTTGTTGCTGAAATGACTGCTCAAAACTTAGTGGCTCAAAGCTATGAAATTTATTTAGTTTACAATTTTGTGGGCTTACAGTCTGTCCTGGGCCTTCTGCTGGGTGGTTCTTTTTGCCTTGGCTAGACTCACTCTTCAATATGTCAGCTAGGTGAGTCAACTAGGTGGCTCTGCTTCGGGGATCACCTGTGGCAATGGGATGACTAAGTTGTATGTCCCTTGTCATCTAGCAGGACAGAGAAAGACTATTCATATAGCAGATGGTCAGAGTTTCAAGAGCAAGGGCAGATGGTATAAAACTTTTTGACACATATGTTCAAAACAGGCACAATGAACTTCTGATGCACTCTATTGGCTCAAGCATTTCATAATGGCAATCCAGACTTAAGGGATGGAGGAATAGATTCCTCCTCTAAAAAGACAGAGCAGCAAAGTCTGATTTTAAAAATATGGATATAAGCAAGGCAAGAGTTTGTGGCTACTTTTGGAATCTATCACCAAACCTTCATTATTTTGCTCTGGAGGACCTACTGATACTGGATAGATGCCTCTACCAATAAAATATCATAAAGTCAAGGCAACCAAATATAGACAGTTCAAATGCATATTAAGGAGCCACATCCTAGTCAGCATTAAAAAACCTTTCCTGTGAGGGAGGACTGATTGTCTGCCATCTAATAGTCATCTCGTTTTTCTTCTCCCCCACAATATTAATTATATTCTACTCTGCATGCATCTCTGCTCAGCTATCTACCTTACCTCTCAATAAAAAGAGATAGTGTTTCAAAATAAATAGCCTGATCTACTGTAAAGAAGCTGCAGATACTTAGAAACAATATTTTCTAAATATTTATAAGCTATATTTCAAAATCTGTTACATTCGGTGAATTATGTAAATAAATATCAGACCCGCAAGTCACCATCCCACAGCTCCAGTGTAGCAAGCTCAATTACTCATCTATAAACAGACAAGTCATCATTTAAAACTCTGTATTCTGTCTTACAGCTCTGTCTTTGGATTCTATCCAACTAAACAAACCTGAAGTGTGAAACTTGTTTTTTATTACTAAAAGAAATAAGAATATCTTTATTATGAGGAAGAATGGCAGTGTTTGTCATATTTACTTTTGAATTGCTATAGGACGTAAGAGAAATAATCTATTCAAATAGCTCCAAGTCTCAGTTGGAACAGGGTAGAGAAACAAGAGGGTGGGAACAAGAGGTGGGCAGAGGATAGAAGAAATAGAGTCTTTTTGCAGAAAGCTTGAACTTAACTCCCTTGAAAAGGTGCAGGCTTGCAGAGTTGCAGTCTGAAAGTACAGGTCAGCCAACATGTGACAATTCTGGTGCAATTTCCTTGTTCCCTTACATGGTTGCAGGGTATGAGGATGGGAGAGAAGCAGGAAACCTCCCAAGGAATCATATAACGTGTCCTTGTAGATCATCCACACTCTGTGCTCTCTCTGTCTTGGTGATGCTCACCTTCCAAAAGACTGCACTGAGATCTTGGCAGAGAGATGAGAAGTCTGCACTAAAAGCCTGGACATAGTCAAGTTCATGAATGGAGTTTAACCACTAGGCTACAAAGGTTTAGGGAAGGGATTGTTCAGTGTGATGTGGAGTTTTGTGGGCCTTCAATGGAGTCTTCAGGGGTTGGTAGCAGATGAATCTAGAAAAAGTACCTCTGGCAAGATATGCAAAATCAAAAAGCTAGAAATGCATGTCTGATATTTCTGACCCTTGAGAAGCTGATACTGAATGCAAGGAGAAGGGTGGTCTCCATGTAGAGGGGGTAGTGTTAGGGAATGCTGAGGACTGTGAAGGTAGAGATTAGGTGAGGAACTTGAGGTTTTTAAATAAATATCTAAAAATGAATGTGTGAGAGATGTGGACAGGAGAGTTGTGTAACATTTAGAGAAAGTTATCGTCCAAGAACCAAGCTCCCAATTCTCAGTGATGAGTTTGAGCAAAGGTAATAGAACAAAGCATCGCTACTGACCACCCACAACCCACCAGAATGAGGAGTTTCTGCATCAAAGGTAGATATCCACTAACAGTGGAAAGAAATGGAGTCAGTGTCTCCGTGTCTCTGTCTCTGTCTCTCTCTTTGAGATTATATTCAAAGCACAGTCATAAGGACTCTACTCTCTAGGAGTGATGGTTACTTTTAAGGCTTTTTGTTTATCACTGCAGAGAATGTTCTTTCTGGAAATTCACTGTGCTTGGGAACTTGAAACAATCTCTTTAGTCTCTCCACTTCTCTCAGTGTTTGCTGCTGGGATTTTACTATAATTCTCTGCAGGCAAGTTCTTTAAACAAACAAATAAATGAGCAAACAAACAAGTCTCCTGAACTAATAAAATATCCTTGCCGTCATTTCTCACACCAGCCTCTTTTCTCTCAGTATGTTTTCTGTTTATTCAGATCAATCCTCTTTTGATTACTTATATCAGTTCTCTCTGTTCCAACTTTTCTGAGGCAGATAACTGCCTGGCAGAGGCCCCTACTGAGTTTTAATCTTTACTTTTTTGCTTTTACCAGATCAACCCATCTGTTTCTGGTGTCTCCAATGCAGATACAATTTCTAAATGAAAGGTATTATTTTCTGTTTTACAAAGAAGATTTAAAAACTCCCTTTAACTCATTTCACAAATCTTATTAGAAAGTTAAAACCAACCTTTAAAAACATTAATAGCTTTCTTTACTATAAAATTGCAATCACTTATTATACAAAAAATTAAATCTCAAGAAAATATAATAAAAAAATAAAATCACAAAGAATTCTAATTTGTAGAGGTAACTACTGTTAATATATGGATGTGTATTAACTCTTTTGTTCAATGTGCTGAGAGAGAGAGAGAGAGAGAGAGAGAGAGAGATAGAGAGAGAGAGATTTTGATTTAGGAGGTCAAAGAAAAAGAAAAAAAGCACAGTTTTATTTTCCTAGGCATTTTTAGATAAAATTTTAGTTACCATCACTATTATTCAAAATGAGGGAAAAATATATGACACTAATGCTTTATTTATATAGTCTATGATGAGCAACTTAAAATATTATTATTTTCCTGGTTTAATCAAGCTTGGCAAAACTTAGAACTTCTTTACCAAATTTCATATATATTTAAATCAAGGTTATAATAAGTATTGCTGGAGAGGGAAAAGAAGGCAGATGGGTTGGCAGTTAGAGTGGAGCTAGCTATTAATCAGGGCTAGGGGTCTTTTAATAAGTCTCTTAGAGCTGGGCTCGGTGGTTCAGCCTGTAATCCCGGGCCTTTGGGAGGCTGAGGTGAGTGGATTGCCTGAGCCTGCGGGTTCGAGACCCGCCTGGGCAACTTGGTGAGACCTCATCTCTACAATAAATCAAAAATTCAGCTGGGCGTGGTAGTGCATGCCTGTAATTCCGGCTACTTGGAAGGCTGAGGCGGAAGGATCGCCGGAGCCCAGCAAGTCGAGGCTGCGGTGGCCGGGAGCGGCCACTGCACTCCAGTCTGGGTGACAGAGTGAGACTCCAAGTCAAAAAAAATAAAAATAAAAAATAAGTCTCTTAGTATGTAGCACTGTCTCTCCCCATCCCAATTTGTGATTTTTATAGCTGCCACATAATATTTTTAAAGACCCAAATTGAGGCTTCAAAGTATGAATGACAGAACTAGTTTTCTTTATTTAATAAAAGGAGTTCTATTGTTTAGAAGCAGCTAATACTTTTGCCTTAAAGGTGCAGTTTATTCCAAGATGGACTGTAATTAATACAACATATAATCTTATTGATAGTTTTCTCCTCTGCAAGAACTTAGGAGTTAGTGCAGCACCAACCCAGAAAAATAAACTAGCTAAAATACCTTAACTCTCTTGGCTCATTTTCCTTAAGGTTTATTCTGAATAAAAGGTGCCTTCAGAATATAAATGGAAAACACTTTGGGAACTAATATAAACTAGGAAAAAAGCTGGTAGCCGTAATTAGTATACACTCTCAACAAATATACAGAAAAATATCAATATTGGAGTGGGACCTTTTTTTCTGAACTTAGTTCTGATTCAATATAAGATTTTTTTCTTAAGTCACAATAATGTAACTTAAAAAGTTTCGGGAAATATTTATTGTTTATAGCCTAGAAGATGAAAACAATGCAACTATGATTCTTGGTTTGTTATGAGGTTATTTACTTAGGGCTAAGCACCTCATTTTTCTTGTGTACAAAAAGTAATTATGCAGTCAAAAGAAATATAGCTCATATACTTCAAAACATATGAAAAATGTAAAACTTTATTACACACATTAATTTCTAACAAAGGACATCTCTAGCATCAGTGTAACTGGGACAAGCCAGATAACTAATGTATATATAAGGATGTTTCTCCCAAATGGGTTTTATAAAGGCAAACAAACAAATAAACAATTTCTTCTTTTATGTCTGCCTCTCTTTTATAAATTTTCACTTCCCAATATAGGCAGTAGTTTTGAGGATTTGTGCATATGTGTGTATTTGTGTGTGTGTGTGTGTGTGTGTGTGTGTGTGTATATATACATTAATATATTCTGTCCAAGTTAGTCATGTTAGTCTCTTATTTCTTGTGTTATTGATTCAGGATACTCAGGTTGAATCATTTCTACACATAGCAAAGTAAAGATATGAAAACCTACAAATTATGAGCTAAATACGCTCATGATTTTTCCAACTTGGATCTTGCCCTTTTTGACCTTCAGGAAATGTCAGTGTATTCTTTGAGAGCCACGGGTAACGTGAGCCAGGCCTGCTCTGTTTGTCCTCATTCTTTCACTCCCCCAGCGGTGGCTTCTGGATAACAAGGCCTGGATTCTCGCCACTCTAGGCAGGAAAATTTGTGGTTTGACTGCAGTTGTCTTAAGGGCTGTGGCTGATTCCCTGGGGGCATCCTGGGGCACAATGTGTTGTGCAGTTCACATGCAAAAGGCAATAAGGGGTGGGAAAATAAATGTAATAAAAGCAAAATAACAATCCTTATGTCATGTAGGGTAACAGAACTTAACATTTTAAATGGTCAAGGTGGAAGCAATCCGTGGAATCCCCTCATCCTGGATAACTATATAAGAACTAGTTGACATTGAATAAACTTATTTTTTAAAATAAGTAAAAAAGAAATTTGCAAGACAAAGGGTGAGCGTATGTGTATGAATGTATGTTTGAGGCTGATGAAGTGTCAGGGAGTAGCTTAGAATCATGAGAGATATCACAAGGAATAAGAATCATTAGTTCCCTCATCAGGATAGGATAACTATGATAATATAGAATATTTCAGAAATAAGAAGCAGAGCACTCATTGAGTTCCAGCAATGTGATATTTTGAATATTCAAATAAGATAAAAATTTGTAGTGTACCTTGATGAGAAACTGATTTGATGATGCACTGATTTAACTTAGCAAAGCATATTATTTTGAAGAAAACAACTAATATTGAAGCCAAACATTACTAGACTACAATATAATTCCACATTTTATTCTTTCTTTGTTTCCTTCCACAGTAATTCTAGTGGGGGAAATCTTCAGAGAAACTTAGCTATAAATGGTGTTAAAGAATTTTCTAAATGAGATTTTAGGAATACCAATTAGATTCTGAATGGAATGCCAATGCCCAACATTAGCTTGCCAGAGAAGAAATAGCAGGTTTAAGTTTGACATCCTACCTTTTGTTCTTTTAAGTTTTTTTATATGATGTCCAATGTGTACCAGGGTGGTTAGAAGGGAATCGATACAAAGAGATTCCAGAAGAAGATGTCATTCAAATGCAAATATGATGTCATCTTGGTATCCAAATTTTAAACTTGTATGCCACTGAATGAGAATGATCATTCCATAGTTAAGAAAATTGCACTTGGCCGTCTCGGTGGCTCAGTCTGTAATTCCAGTGCTTTGGGAGGCCGAGGTGAGTGGATTGCCTGAACCCGCGGGTTCGAGACCCGCCTGGGCAAATTGGCGAGATCTCATCTCTACAATAAATCGAAAATTAGCCGGTTGTGGTAGCGTGTGCCTGTAGTTCCAGCTTCTTGGAAGGCTGAGGCGGAAGGATCACCGGAGCCTAGCAGGTCGAGGCTGCGGTGGCCGGGAGCATGCCACTGCACTCCAGACTGGGCGATGGAGTGAGACTCCAACTCAAAAAAAAAAAAAAATTGCACTTATACACCTTCTTAGGTGATTTTTGATATTACAAAGTCATATATCTCCTTAAAGTAGTCAAGAATAATATCTTTCAAATAAGATTTCCTCAAGTTTGCTTACATGTTTGTTGTCAGATTATGAGTTATTTATAGAGACTATATAAAAAAATTAACTCAAGATGGATTAAAGACTTAAATTTTGATGAAAAACCATAAAATTCCTAAAAGAATATCTAGGAAAAACCCTTCTGGACATTGGTCTAGGCAAAGAATTTACGACTGAAACCCTAAAAGCAAATGCAACAACAAAAGTGGGACTTAATTAAACTAAAAATCTCTGCATAGCAAAATAAATAATCAACAGAGCAAATAGGCAACTTACAGAATGGAGGAATATATTCACAAACTATACATCTGATGAAGGACTGATATCCAGAATCCACAAAGAATTCAAACAAACTAGCAAGAAAAAAGCAAGTAACCTCATTAAAAGTGGGCAAATGACATGAACAGACATCTCTCAAAAGGACATATACAAATGGCCAACAAACATATTTTTTAAATGTTCAACATCACTTATCATCAAGGAACGCAAATTAAAAGCACAATGAGATACTATCTTACACCAGTCAGAATGAGCATTATTAAAAAATCAAAAAACTATAGATGCTGACACAGATATGGAGAAATGGGAACATTTATACACTGTTGGTGGGAGTGTAAATTAGTACAACTTCTATAGAAATTGGTGTGGAGACTTCTCAAAGAACTAAAAATAGATCTACCATTTGATCCAGCATTCCCTCTTCTAGGTATCTACTCAAAGGAATGGAGGTGGTTATATAAAAAGACACCTGCACCTGCATATTCATTGCAGCATAATTCACAATTGCAAAGGTGCAGAATCGACATAAATGCCCATTAACTGATGAGTGAATATTGAAAATGTGTATATACACACTATGGAATACTATTCAGCTATCAAAAAGAATGAAGTAATGTCTTTTGCAACAACTTGGATGGAACTAAAGACCTTCATTTTAGTTGAACTAATGCAGGAACAAAAACTAAACACCACAAGTTCTCACTTATAACTGGGAGCTAAACTAAGGATCTGCAAAGCATAGAGAGTGATATAATAGACACTGGAGGCTCATGAAAAGGAAGGTGGGAAGGACTGGAGTGATGAAAAATCACCTATCAGGCACAATATACACGGGTGGGGTTGGTGGGTACACTTAAAGCCCAGATTTTCTCATCACTATACAATGCAACCATGTAAGTAAAAACTATTTGTAACTCCTGAAGCTATTTAAATACAGAAATTTTTTTTTAAAAAATCTATAAAGAATTTTCACAAGTGATATAGCATTATTATTTTCCTGGTCATAACTACGACCACTCATTGGGTCACTGAAGACAGAAATCTGAATCTGGTCTCTTCATCTCTTCTTCCAAGTGGCTGCCAACTCCTCTGATTTCTACCTCCATATGGCTCTGAAACCCATTCTTTTCCATTACCATAACACTTTCTCTCTCTTTCTAATTTTTTTATTATGGAGAATTAAAACAGACAGAAGAGGATAGAATAGTATAACAAAACTCATTACTGAGTCCCCAAAATCAATCCTGTTCTACTCATGCCCAAACCATTTTTTAGCAAGTCTCAGGCATCAAGTAATTTTATTCATAAATATTTTAATATGTTTCTGTATAAGAGAAAGAATCTTTAAAAAAAAACTATTATAATTCCCAAAACAGCAATGCTCTTTTATTCAAGTTTGTAGTCAGTGTTCATATTTACAGCCATCTCATACATTTCATAAATGTTTTTTAAAACTTTTTTCAGACAGTTTCCAAATAAGCTCCTAGCATTGTGATTTGTTGATCCATAGGCTCAATCTTTAAAAAAAAATTATCTGCCATTTACTTATAAAAATTGTTTAACACTGTTGTTTAGTTTTCTTGCTGAAGTTTAGCTTCCTGCTCCTAACCTCTTTTTTCTCTGAATCACCTTCCGTGTTGCTATTAGAATGATAGAAAATGAATTACATGATGTGATTCTTATCCTTAAAAAAACTGCACAAACTTCAACATGTCTACAGGATGAAGCCCCTTTTGTTTGTCTGTTTATGCAGATTCCTGCAAGTCTTCAATAATATGGACCAAACACATTTTTCTGGATTATTTTTCTATCATTTCTCCTATACTTTCACCCATATCCCTCAATATCCACTCTTGTACCCCAGTCACAAATGCATTATTCTCTTTCAGGACCATTGCTCAGACTGTTTTTGTTTGTCTTTTTTAGAAAAATACTCCTCTGTCTTCTCTGCCTATCAAAGTCTTACTCATCCTTGAAAGACCATTTTGAGTTTTACTTCCTTTCTGATCCTTTGCTACTATTCTAGATCTAATGTGGTCCCCCAGCCCCCATCTATGCTTCCATGTAAACTTTTGATGATATATCTCTAATGCTGTTAATAATAATGATGGCACCTAAAAGATTAAATGCCTTAGCTCATTTAATATTTTCAACCACCCTATAGAGAAAATGCCATTATTATTCCTATCTACAGATGAAGCAATAATATTAGCTTCAGAATTCAGTACTGCTCACTAGGGTCTAGACACTGTTCTCCGAGTAGAATTCTCATGGAGTCTTCTTGATGTGGGTTCTATTATTATCTTCATTATATATTTGAGGCAGATGAGGCACAGAGATGTCAAATGAATTTGCCAAATATCTTACAGCTAGTAAGAGGCAGAGCAACACCTGGAATATAAGTAGGTTTCCTCTGAAGCCCAGGCCCTGAACGGTAAGAGTGCTTGGCGACTCTTATGATGAAAAAAAAATTTTGTAAAAATTACATAGGTATATGTGTGTGTGTGTGTGTGTGTGTATCTGTGTTTGTGCATGTGTGTTATTATATAACTCTACCTCTGAAGCATATATTCCTCAAGGCCAGAATTTGACTAATTTCTCTAGCACAATACTATGTACACATTAGATAGTTAAATGTTCAATAAATTAAATATCTTGTGCTAGCCCTAAGAAATTTGGTAACTAACAAAAACATTATTCAGAATGGAGAGTCAAAATTTCTGAAATTCAGTATAATTCAATATAAAATCAAGACCAAGTTTACCAAAAAGTGAAAGGATTCATGTATATATTTTAGCAGCAGCATATGTATTATGTAAATCAAGGCATACTACCATTGAGCTAGAGTATACTAATAACTAAATTACATGACTTTTCTTTGCAATTCTTAAGCAAAGAAATTCATTTCTTAAGGAAATGCATGACAGAAAATATGGAATATTAAGCTATAAAATGACACATATTTCTAGGTTTCTCCTTATAGGAGGTATTTCACAAACGGGCCCATTGTCATTATGTAGGTGTCCTGACTGTAATGTATGGAATATATCTTCAGAAGTAGACAACTATTTCATTTATTTATGTAGCAATCAGGGTTGAAACCTGAATAGATTCGGGAAGAAGACGGGATGAATTGTTGAAATTGTTTTTGAGATTGCTTTGACTACTCCAATTTGGAAAAGAAGCAAAGCAACTGATGTCTCCTCCCAGGGTCTGAAGTTGTCATTCATTTGAAATTAAGATGGATAATGAAACCACAGAATCACTGGTTTTAGGATGATTGAGAAGCAAGACAGAGGCCATTCACTTCAATCTTAGATTTATTTTAGAAATTCTTTTCAGTGTGACTCTTACAGCTTGCTGCTGAATCCTGAAGGAAGGTTGTTGTCTCTCTAAAGAATAATAATTTAGTTTTCTTTTATTTTAAAATGAGTTGGAGAATTTTGGGTTTTTAGCTATGAACTACAAATTCTTGAATGACGTTGGGCTGAGAGGTTTTGTAATTCCGTTCTCTGCAACACTCTTAAAGATAAGACCAATGGCACGGAGTGTCCCTTAGGCCCCAGCTACCTTGAGCAGGCTCTGCAACCCCAGTTTCTAATGGCTTGACTCCACTTTGCAGAAAAAATTTCTGCTTTTCCAAAGTAGCAGGTGGCGGAGTGAGGCAGGGCTGGCATCTACAGACAATGTCCCCCTCCCACGGCCCCAAACCTCCAAAACAAAAACAACTAAGTCCAGGAATAAGATTTCAAATCAGAACAATTTTTTTTTTTTTTTAAGAATCCTAATGACCTATCCAGTTGATCTCAGGGCAGAACTCTGCTTTGCTTCCTGCTTTAAAAATAACGTTTAGCTTATTTCCCATCTTCCGCCATAGACCCTCCTACATCTCATTATCCAGGACACTGTCAACTCCTAAATTTTCTAGATATTAGAATTTCATAAAAACACAACATATAGCCGGGCTCGGTGGCTCAGCCTGCAATCCCGCGCCTTTGGGAGGCTGAGGTGAGTGGATTGCCTGAGCCCGCGGGTTCGAGACCCGCCTGGGCGGTGAGACCTCATCTCTACAATAAATCAAAAAATCAGCCGGGCGTGGTAGCGCGTGCCTGTAATTCCGGCTACTCGGAAGGCTGAGGCGAAAGGATCGCCGGAGCCCAGCAGGTCGAGGCTGCGGTGGCCAGGAGCGGCCACTGCACTCCAGTCTGGGCGACCAAGTGAGACTCCAACTCAAAAAACAAACAAACAATCAAACAAACAAACAAAAACAAAAAAACACACAACATATGTAGCTCATTCATCTTCGGTTTGAGCCTAACACAAGCAGTAAATATTTGAAAACATTTAACTCACAATTTGTTAGGAATTGAGACCTGATTCATCCTTGAATGTATATTCGCATCTACATGGTCAGGGGAGAAAGTAAATTTTTTAATTTATATTCTCCTAAGAAATAGATAAAAACCACCAGTTAGTAGATAAGAGTGATCTTTGTGGACATCTCATGTAATTACTTCTTGATGGCTGCTGTTCAGTTTGATAGGTTAAGCATCTTTGTGTTACTGTGCTCAATACTACAGATAATGTAAGCAAACAGGGATTTTGTGTCTTGATGTTTGTTAAGTGGTGCAGCTTTCAGTTATGCCATGCTTTTAAAAAATATGAATAAATTCATGTATCAAAAAGATATCGTTTCTCTGACCGTGTATCAGGCCTGTCTTTTGATTCTGTAAGAATTGTCATTGCATTTGATAAGCCTACCTTCAAGAAACTTATAATCTACTTTTTATGGTTCATGGTTCTGTATGGAATTTAACAACTTTCTAGTAAGCTCTGTTCAAAAAGCTTTGGAAATCATGAGCAGCCCGGGAGGTGGTGGTATTGTTGCAAATAAGATAGTGGAAATGATTTATTACAATACAAAGAATGGCAAGACACCAGAATAAGCCATTTATGTTTATAACAGTAAACTCCAAAGAGGAAAGGAGCTCAAGATTAATATGACTGAAGGCAGATGCAAGAAGGAAGGTAAAGTTCATAATCATTTTGGCATTCAGTAAGGACATGAGATGTGCAAGTCCCTCATGAAACTTCTTCCCCAGAAACATTCTTCTTAGCAAGGGGGAAAGATGAATGTTCTGAATTGCTGGCCCAGAGCCGAGAGCTTCATGCCTTGAATTTACACTCCCTTTCCTCCCTTTTGGCGAATCTTCAAACACTACAAAGGATGGAGGGGTTAAAATCTTTCTTAAGCCCAGTCCCCCAACAGTTTATTTTTATATTTGCTTTTCTTGTAGCACTTTGTATGTAAATAGAACCCTCCAGAACTGTGTTTCCAAATTCCGAATAATCTGTGTTCTCTTTTAATATTGGTTAAGGATAGTCTCAATTTTCTTGAGTCTATGTTGGTTTGTTTTGAAAACTGAGAAAAGTATTGCTTAGCCTTGTTGAAGACTATGAAGAGGAGGATTTTGTTTTCCTTTGGTTTAAGAAAGACTTCAGGAGAGAAAAATGGAGAGAAAGTGGGGTATAGGTAAAACTAGTTGGCATTAAAGAGGACAAAAAGTTTTTAAAATATGTATTTTTCTCTTTCTTGATGAATTCCATGATTAGGTTTTTTCTTCAGCAAATTATCCTTACTAAATTTATTTTACAATGACAAAAAACCATCACAAAGGAGTTTCAACCTTAACTTTCAATTTTCTGGTTTTTGTCAGTTTACAACACAAGATTAATTTTATTTTCACATAGAGGAAAGAGTTGAAAGTTATTAATATTACTCTTTTCCACTTCTTCCAGAGGAAAAATACCCCATCATTAATCCCCAGTTGTTAAAGCACAGAATGAAAGAAAAGTGAGTTTGAGATATAGAATGAGTTTTCCCTGTGTGTTACTGTCCACACAGGAGTGGAAAGATTGCACTGGAAGTGTCACAGAATTTGGCTCATCCTCAAAAACCATTACATGCTAATTACATGTGTGTCCCAGCCAAGGCTGTGAATCTGAGTATGCAACCCTCTTAGGGGTCCTGTTGAAGTTCTGCTGGTACTTCTGCAAGGGGGGGCTTCTCGCTCTTATTCCTTATTTGCTCATTCTTCATGAACCAAATATTGTACTCTTAAAAATTAAATTTGGTGACACTTTAATTTTAATTCACCCAGCTGTCAGAAGCATCTTTCTTCTGTCATCCTTGAATTTGTAGAAAGACTGAGGAGGGCCACGTGTTGATTTAGCCCAGGGTCCCCAAACATTTGTAAAATGCCTTTAAATGAAAGAGGAGTATACTGGCTAACATGCTAAACCCTGTCTGTAATCTGCAGCCTTACAAGGAGACAAAGAAGCCCTGCCATCCCCTAATATAGTTGCAGTAAAGATAGGACGACGGCCCTCCAAGTAAACATAAAATAATTGTACATAGAGGCTTATGTAGAAAGGCTTTGTTCTTAAATACTGGAAAGGCAGTCACCCTGAAACAATGGGGGCAAATTAGCAATGCAGCCAGCCCAAGGCTCTTAGCTTCTCACACACACCCATGCGCGCGCGGGCGCGCGCGCACACACACACACACACACACTCTCTCTCTCTCTCTCTCTCTCTGTCTCTCTCTCTGTCTCTCTCTCACAAGCTCACAGTGACGAATGCTTGGTGCTTGCTGGGAGGTCAACACTAAGAATCTTTCTTGGGAAGGCAACATGTCAGATTTCAGACACTTTCTCTACAAATGGGCTTTTGCTGCTCAAAGGGGGGCTTTCTGATGCAGATAATAAAGTCTGTTTACATGAAAAGATGCCGCTTTCAATGACATGATTAATTTCGGAAATACCTGACATCTGAATGAAGCCGAGACTTCAAGAAATGACTGATGATGAGAAAAAATGATTAGGCAAATGTCCAGAGTCGGCGTTGCGCTTGGAGACAGGAGCTGGCCTGTCTAGGTGATCGTTTACTCATTCCAAATGGAAATGAAAGGCCTTTGTGGGAAGTTGGGGATGATCAACCTACAGTTACATATAAACGGTCTTTAGCTCATGTTTCTCTGGTTCTTACCCCATCTTGACCAATAGGCAGCCAATAGGCAGCCAAAGCTTACCTTCAATGACTTCTCAGCTAATCCCAGACAAAGCTGGCCTTGTTTTTCATGAAGTCTGAAAAATGTAAATTTATCTTGCCTTACACGTCATTTGTTCCAAAGTGACCTGTGTTTTGAGCCCTTTCAAAAATCTCATTGACTTCTCCTTCCCTCCAAAAAAAGAAAAACAAAAAAGGAAAAAAGTCAAACACCATTTAATACTCTGCAGAAAGGACTTTGAAGACAAAGGCTGAAGTGGGAGGTAAATGCAAATCTACCCCCCGCCCCCACAGACATTGTTTTTGAGCCTTTTTCTCACATTTTTTTAAACAACCATTTTTCCATTGGTGAACTAGAGAATGACAATGACTCTAGAGATTATTGATCTCTACAGGACAGAATCAATGGAAAGCAGGGCACTCCCAGTGGACTGAGGGAGTATTTCTCCAAAGGAATTTTTTAGAATAAAGAATTTATAACTGTGGCAAGAGAGAGGGTTTTTTGTTTTTGTTTTTGTTTTTTTTAAACTTTTTCTGTCCGGTTGTCCATCTTAATTTTTCTAAAAAGATATTCATTAAAGGTCCTGCATGTTTGTAAATATACCATAGTCCCAGAGTGATCCCTAACAATTTTAACCTTACTACTTCACTCCTTTTTCTTTTACCTGACTGGTGTCTAAAGGGGAAAGGTGGCTCTCTTTCTGAGGCCATCTCTAGGTACTGGAGCTCCTCCAACAACGGAGGAGAAGAGTCAGAGAAAGATCCTTACGAGCAAGGAAGGCTTGGGCACACTAAGTTAGGTTCACATCTGTTATCAGTAAGTGGTTACTATGGATTGAATTGTGTCCCCCTGAAAAAATATGCCAAAGTCCTAAATCCCAGTGCCTCAGAATATGACCTTATTTGGAAATAGGGTCATCACAGATCCAATTACTTAAGATGAGGTTATATTGAAGGAGGGGTAGACCTTTAATTCAATATACCCAGTGTCACTATAAGAAGACAATGTGAAAACACAGGGAAGAACACCATGTGTCGACAGTGGCAGAGGCTGGAGTGATACAACTGCAAGGCAAGGAATATCAAGGATTGATAGCCACATCAGAAACTAGGAAGAACCGAGGAAGAATACTCCTTTACAAATTTCACAACTCGATGTGGGATGTCTGGTTTCCAGAGTTTAACACAATAAATATTATGAAATGTGCTTAGTTTTATAAATGTATCTGCTCATTGTCATGATTTCTGTGCTTGTTGTAAGCCACCCTGTTTGTGGTACTTTGTTACAACAGTCCTAGGAAATGAATACAGTGGCCATATAACATAACATAGCAGGTCTACGAAGAACTGAAAATATTGTCTTTTCCCCTTACCTGAACCCTTATACTCTTACCTTAATTCCGCCATACATAGCAGACAGATATATGTTTAGTAAGAGACAGTGTCACCTGTCACAAATGGTGACATGAAACTTCACATTCATGCCGGGCTCGGTGTCTCAACCTGTAAGCCCGTGCTTTGGGAGGTCAAGGTGAGTGAATTGCCTGAGCCCGCGGGTTCAAGACCCGCCTGGGCAACTTGGTGAGCCCTCATCCCTACAATAAATAAAAAAAATTAGCTAGGCATGGTAGTGCATGCCTGTAGTTCTAGCTACTTGGAAGGCAGAGATGGAAGAATCGCTGGAGCCCAGCAGGTCGAGGCTGTGGTGGCCGGGAGCATGCCACTGCACTGCAGTCTGGGTGACAGAGTGAGACTCCAACAAAAAAAAAAAAAAAAAGAAACTCCACATTTCCACATTCATCAGACAAAAAGATCCTGCCTCTAAAATGCTGAATGAGTGCAAACATACTTCCAGCATACATAAAACTACTCATCAAGAGTCAGGGAAGCCCCCCATAATAAAGTGCTGTGTATTGAGTGAAATACATTAAGGGCACAGTATGACACTCATTAGTCTGTAAATAAAACACAATTTAAAGCAAGACATAAAGGGGAGAAACAAACCCAAGTGTCAGTCTCCTTTATTCCTTTGGAGAAAATATTAAAATATATTCACAGCAAGTATGTGAGGTCCTTGACTAAATCTGTTTCTAATAGTGGAATAAAATTGGAAAGAATGGAAACTACTCATTGTGTGGAAATTTCTACTTAAAATGAGACCATTCCATGTTTTCAATATGATTTTATAAAGTTATGAACACCAAACAGTAAAGTTTGATTAGTACTATATTAGTGAATAATAACTATAACTTGACATGAGTTAATATTCTTCAAGTTTTCTAAAGTTGCTTTAGAAATTACATTGCTCAGTGGCAGGTTGGACAAATGACAAACTATTAAGAATAAAAACAAAAAAGTACTGTTTACAATTCATTTATATGACACAACATAAACATATTTACCAAAGTATGCCATTACTTTGGTTTTAAGTTTTTGCTACTATTCAAACCATTTAACCTGATGACTAAACCCTTTTGAAATAAAAAGATGCTTTTTGGTTTGGGGACTAGAAAATTACACAAATGAGAGAGGGTCCCACAATTCAAACACTGTATGATTGTGCTTCTCTATTTGCTTTTAATCATTTGTAAATCCTGAGATGCTTAACATTTTATGTTTAAATATTATCTCAGTACAAAGCTTTCCTGCTGCTTATGCATAATTTCATCTGGAAATTAATATCTCCCACTTATAATGCATCAAAAACTAGAAACATTTTCCCTCCTTAATGGTGTAGAAATTAGCCTAATTTTAAAGCACTTGAGGATATAATTATTTACATGTACTAGAAATATTAACTAGAACTATCTGATCAAGGTACATGGAAAGTTGGAGAAAAGAAAAATATTTCTTGAAGTTATAAATAGCTAGCTAAGTTAAATTTTACCTAAAAAGAAATAATTAGGCTATGTGGACATTCCAGGTTATAGAAGAATGTGTTCCTGGAATCCTTTTAAAATGAAATATGTTTCTGTATTTTCAAAATAGTGCAAAGTACTTAAAGATAATTTTCCTTATTTTCTGTTAAAGTTAATATGTATGTACATATGGCTATGGTATTGCTGGAAGTGATAGAAATAAATGAAGTGTTAATTTAATAAATGAGTTGCGAGTTATGCTAAAATTGAATGCAATGCAAATATGTCAATTGGATGTATATATAGTTGTAATATTTTTTATCATTATTATGAAATGTGCTTAGTTTTATAAATGTATCTGCTCATTGTCATGATTTCTGTGCTTAGCTGAAATGAGATTTATCATGTTTCTCCTTTTGTTTATAAAGGAACAATTTATATTTCTTCTGTGATTGATTATATTCCTGAGAGGCCTTGTGATTAACAATATAATACATTTTTTTATTGAGTTATTTCACACACAAATGGCAGAGCCCAAAGGGTATTCTGAGTTTACAGGATTTTTCTAATACTTGTGTTCCCTTTTGTATCAAAGCTGCTAATTAGTGCTTTTAAACAGCTCAACACTGAATTGTTGGAAGGCACCATATCAGGACTAATATAAAACTGTTTATGTGGAAGGATACATAAAATAAGAAGGTGTTAAACCCAACACAAATTGAATAGCAGGAGGTTCCCACCAGTGCTAATTTTATGTTTGTTTTGTCTCATTTAAAGTTAAGATTCCTGTGTTATAATTTGATGTGGAACATGCTGTACTTACAGATGGACTAAAATGTGTCAATTTATGAGCTGCATTTGTCTAGCAAAGAAGTCAATGGGTAGTTTTATCAGGGAATAGCTATTACTAAACACTAGCTTTTATTTGTAGCAGAAGAACATGTGGAAACTTAAATATATGTGTATATGTATATATTTATGTATGTTTTTATATGTGATGGTTATATAAGATGTGCCAAAATTTCCAATTCCCACTAAGTATGTTTAGTGAGCTTTTTATTGTATTCTGATATGCTTGTCTAACAGGGCAATAATCCATTAATAGAATTTTGAATATCTCAAGACAGTTTCACTATTAAAATCAAATGTGCACGCATTTAAACAAACTCAAGAGTTTTGTTATCTGAAGTCAGGATCTGCTGACTTATGAGAGACTCAAGCTAGAGGAAGCCTTAAAAGGTCACATATTTCAATGTAGTATCCCCAAGTTTCACACGGACCAACTAGAAAATATTCTATTCTTAGACCATCCAGCGAAATTTTCCATGTTCTCTTATCATCCCCACCAAAGTTTGACGATTGGTTTCACAGAATGACTACCCTGTTATTTTTGTAGAACCCTGGTCAGACCATCTCATCTCAAGTGAACTACTGATCAACGTGTAAGAAAGCATTTTTATTCAATTTCACTCTTTCTTACACCAAAGCACACTAGTTTCAAAAATGCGTTTTGTCAAACTTTATTGCTTACCATAAACTTTTTAAATACTCTCTATATAAGTCTCAGTATAAGGAAGGATTTTGTTGATTTGATTTTGTCTCATTTTTAGTGTCTTTTAAAAGAACTCTGTTGTCCAATTGAATATGAATGGTTGGGGATTCCAGGGTGCTAGATATGGAAAAGTATACATTTCTTAAGGACATTCAGCTAGATTTTGGAAATGTAAGCCAAATCTTCGAAAAAGAAAATGTAATCAATAAAACCTTAGTAAGTTTAAGAAAAAGAAAAGTGATAAATTACCAGTGTCAGGAATTAAAAATGAGAGATAACCACAGATTCTTCAGATATCAAAAACAACATAAAAGAACAACTTTGGCAATGACATTGAAGATTTACAAAAGAGTTACTAATAATATGCAAAATACCCAACCTGACACAAGATGAAATTGAAATTATGAATAGTTCTAGATATATTAATACTATTGAATTTGCAATTTAAACCAGGCACAGAAAAATATCTAGACCTAGATGTTATCACAGGTAAATTCTTACATACAGTGAAAGAAGAAATAACATCTATCTTACACAAATGCTGTTAAAGAATAGGGAAAGAAGAAACAACTCCTAACCTATTTTATGAGGCTCACAACATATTGATACCAAATCTTGACCAAAAAAAAGAGAGGTAAATTACAGGTTGGTCTCTATCATGAATCTAGATGCAAAAATGGTAAATTATATCTTTAGATAATCTAATCTAGGCCAGGCATGGTGGCTCAGCCTGTAATCCCAGCACTTTGGGAGGCCGAAGTAAGAGGATTGCCTAGACCCCGGGGGTACAAGACCAGCCTAGCAGCTTGGTGAGACCTCATCTCTACAACAAACCACAAACATTAGCCAGGCATAGTGGCATGCATCTGTAGTTCCAACTACTTGGAAAGCTGAGATGGAAGGATCACCTAAGCCCAGCAGGCCAAGGCTGTAGTGACATTGAACATGCCAGTGCACTCCAGCCTGGGTGACAGAGTGAGACTCCAAATCAAACAAACAAACAAACAAACAAACAAACAAAAAACCAAAAAAACACAATCCTGTCAGAAGATTGGTTTACATAAAAAAGAAAAGAAAAGAAAAGAAAATGTAATCTAGTGATTTGTAAAAAGGAGAATACAACCAAGTGGAGTTTATTCAAATACTGCAATGTCAGTTTAACATTTACAATGTAGTCATATACTTTAATATACCATGTTAATAAAACAAAGGTGAAAATTAAATGTCCATATTAATAGATAAAGCAGAAAACACATTTAGACAAAAAAGAAATCTCAGCTTACTGGAAATAGAAGGGAGATTACTTAATCCAATGAAACAATTTATACCTTATTAAAAAGAATTCTGGTAAAAATTTTAGCCGGGTTCGGTGGCTCAACCTGTAATCCTGCACCTTTGGGAGGCTGAGGTGAGTGGATTGCCTGTGCCCACGGGTTCGAGACCCGCCTGGGCAGCGAGACCTCATCTCTATAATAAATCAAAAAATCAGCTGGGCGTGGTAGCGCGCGCCTGTAATTCCGGCTACTGGAAGGCTGAGGCGGAAGGATCGCCGGAGCCCAGCAGGTCGAGGCCGCGGTGGTTGGGAGCGGCCACTGCATTCCAGTCTGGGCGACTGAGTGAGACTCCAACTCAAAAAAAAAAAAAAATTTTAATGGTGAGATGTTGAAAACTTTCTATTTTATATGAGAACAAAATGGTTGCTATCACATACTCTATTTAACATAGCACCGAACATTCTATCTATAGCAATCAAGTGGAAAAAAATAGATGAATTGAAAAGGAAATGATAAAACTGTATTCACAGATGGCATGATTGCTATACAGAAAATTCAAAAGCACACGCAAATAGTCTATGAGAATTAATAAGGGAATTTATTAAGGTCTGTGGATACATGCTCAGAAGTAAAACTCATCATATTTGTGGCAATTGATGAACTAATAATACGTTATTATTAACTAACGGCCACACATTATTCAGATTTCCTTAGTTGTTTGTGTAGAGCCCATTTTTCTTCCAGGCACTCATCCAGGATACCACATTACTTTTAGTTATTATGTCTCTTTAGGTTCATCTTGGCTATAACAATTTTTCAGACTTTTTTTGTTTTTGATGACCTTGACAACTTGAGAAGTACTGGTTAAGTATCCGGTAGAATCCCTTTCTATTGAAATGTATCTGTTTTTTTTTCCATAATTAGACTGGGGTTATGACTTTTGGGAGGAACACCATAGAAGTAAAATGCCACTTAAATTACATCATATCAAGTGAGCGTATTATCAACGTAATTTATCATTGTTGATGTTGGCCTTGATCACCTGATTGATCACTCTACCTTCCCTTCTATACTGAACTTTTTGAATGAAGTCACTATGGGCAGCCCACACTAAATAAGTAGGAATTTATGTTTGTGGGCTGGAGACATATATATATATATAAATTATTTTTGCATGAAAGATATGTCTCTTACCTCTTATTTATTTATCTAGTTATTTACTGATACCAGTATCGATGCATGGATATTTATTTTATAGTTTAGCTTATAATCCAGTAAATACTACTTTATTTTATTTTGTTATTCAAATTGTTCCAGCATTGACTGTTGTGAGCTCTTTCAATTGGCTCCTGTGTCACTTTGACATACTCTCATCAATGTGAGCTTTTTATTTTTGTTTTTGAGCACTTCCTTACTTTCTGACACTCAAAGATGCTCCGGGATCATCTTTCATCTATCTCTCTCCAGTCCTAGAATTAGGCATTTCTCCAAGGATCTCTGTTCCTTCCACTGTATTTTATATGCTACCATCAATTAAAAATAAAGTGACATTTCAGTAGAATAAAACAACTCCAAATACTTAGGGAAAATATGCCAACAAACAGATTTAAGACTTCCACAGTGAATACTTCAGAAAATAATTAAGATAAATTAAATGACCAAAATAAATAGAGAAACAAAGTATTAACAAATTGAAAGTCTAATATTGGAAAGATGCTAACCTCCCTCAAATTGACCCATAGATTTAATTCAATCTCAACCAAAAGCTCAGAGAACTTGTTGTGAAAAATTGACAAGCTCATTTCAAAATTTATAGTAAGAGTAAAGGGCCAAAAACAGTCAAGATACTCTTGAAAAGAAAGAACTTGATATAAAACTGGAATAAGTAAGAATATGTGGCAATGTCTAAAGGAGAAGCAAAAATGAAATAAAGAAATATTCCAACAAAATAGTCTTAAAAGAGAACCACACATATATATGGGCATATCAGTCCCTTTATGTTTTAATA
This sequence comes from Carlito syrichta, assembly GCF_000164805.1. Classification (NCBI taxonomy): domain Eukaryota; kingdom Metazoa; phylum Chordata; class Mammalia; order Primates; family Tarsiidae; genus Carlito; species Carlito syrichta. The sequence goes on along the minus strand of NW_007252954.1, from coordinate 69,471 downwards.
TAAACAATTTCAAACCTAAAACAAAGTTTAAAGAATTTTATAGTGAATACCTGTATACTCATAACCTAGATTCCATTATTATCATTTCACAATGCTTGATTATTTTATAGCAAGCATTTATGTATTATATTTATTTATCATATCTCATCATCTATTTGATTATATTTTTATTTCATTTAAAAGTAAATTATAGACATTACTACATTTTGACCTAAATGCTTCAGTATGAATATCATTAATCAGAGTTTAAATATTTGTTTATATTTTTTACCTCTGATATAAAATTTACCTATGACACAATGAACCATTAAGGCTACAATTGCTGAAATTTAAAGAAATGTATACACCTGTGCAGCACAATCCCTTATCAAGTAATATACCATTTCTATCATAGCAAAAAGTTTTATCTTGTCTATTCCCAATCGCCTATAGTCCTATTTCCTAGAGACTATAATAATGCTATTTTTCACTTTAGAATTTTTTTGCAGGTTTTAAAATGTCATATAAACTGAATAACATAGTGTGTTCTACTCTTGTGTCCAGTTCTTTCACTCAGCTTATTATCTTTAAGACTAATCCATATCGCTATATGTATTGAGAGTTTATACTACTTTCATAGTCCATTGTGTGAACATATCAGTTTGTTTATCCCTTCTTCTAACTGTTGGACACATGGGCAGCTTCAAGTTTTTATCCATTATGAATAAAACTGCCTTGAATGTTATATTTAAGTCCCTTGTGAACATAGATTTCATTTCCATTGCATAAATATCCAGGAGTGAAATTGATGTGTTATAGGGTAGGCATATGTATAGTTTTACAAGAAACTGCCAGAACGTTTTCCAAAATAGCTGTACCATATTACAGCTTTCTCAAGTACCCAGTCCAGGATTTGGAGAAAGTAAAAAGAAAATGCAAAAAACACACTGCTGTGTCTGTTCTTGGGTCCTGAACTCCCTAGTTTGTCTTCTTTTTTCCACCTTTCAGAACATTCTTATGTTTGTTATATATAAAACCTAAAGATTTTATGTGCTTAGTGAGCAGAATATAGAGAAAAGTGTCTTCTTCATTTTGTTTGAAATTGGAAATTTATTGAGGTTTTTCTTTTATTTCATTTTGAATATGCTGATAATGGCTGGAGGCTGAGGTTTGTCCAGCTGACCTCTGATGGACTTGAGTTTCTGCTGGTGGAGGTGGGATAGAGCTTGCCTTAAGTTTGAAAACAGAAGACACAGTAGTCGTTTTATGACTCAGAGGTATTTTCCATCTCTGTCTTACAAGAGGATGCTTTGACAGAAGAGTGCTTAGATCACTACTGAGGGATGCCAGATGAAGGGAATGGGCACATGGGCAGGTCACAGCATGAGAAGCTCAGAACAGTGACAGAGGAACTAGTTGGGTGGGCATCTGTAAGTAATTCTTGAAATGCTCAAAGCATAGTGAAGTATTGCTTTCTAAAACCAGAAGAAGAGCTGAAGAAATACAAAGGCAGCAACAAAGTAAGTGTCTCTAGTTGTTGGGTGCAATGTAGGACAACTAGATGAGAATTTTCCATGTCCCCCATCTACTGGCCTGTCTTTGTCTTCAATTGTTACAACTTTAGCTGGAGAGAAAAATTAATCAGATATAATCAGTCCAGGTGTAATGCTTGGAAAGAAAACTGACATTGAGGTCAGGTCAGCTTTGATTCAAGCAGTAAAGGGTTGGGAGGAAATTCTGGTTTGGGGTACTAGAGAAGGTGACATCTTGTTTGTTTGTAAGGCCAAGTGCAGAGGCTCACATCTGTATTAACAATACTTTGGGAGGCCAAGGTGGAGGAATTGCTGGATCCCAGGAGATGGAGACCAGCTTGGGCAATATAGCAAGAGATTGTCTCTACAAAAAAAAAAAAAAATCAGCTGGATATGATGCTGCACACCAGTAGTCCTAGCTACTTGGGAGGCTGAGCAGAAGAATTGCCTTAGCCTAAGAGTTGGAAGCTGTGTTGAGCCATGATCATACCTCTGCATTCTAGCCTGTGCAACAGAGTGAGACCCTGAAAAAAAAAAGAGAGAATAACAAGATGGGAAACAAAACTAAATAAAAACAAATAGTAGAATTAAAACTTTCAGTAATCATAGTGCAGAAAAAAATTATTATCAGTATAGAAAAATACCTTTGTTTCATAGTTTTTAGTTACTTCCCACTTACTTACTCATGGATTACCTGTCATTTTACCTTTACTATAGTACCGTTTTTGTCTTCCTATTCTGATACTTTATAATAACTTGCCCTGGTTTCAGGGCAATACACATCCAAAGTGAAATCACTTAGATATTGACTAAAATACATACACAACATAGATATATATTTGATGTGCATATCTTTTTGTTTTTTCATTTTATGTGTCAAAAATCTCCCCTATAGATTTTTAATAAATATATATGAAGTAATATTGACTTTGACTAGTGCATAAATCTTTTTTTGCATTACTTTTTGAGTCTTACTTTGAAAGCCAAATATCTTTATATAATTTTGCATATAAATTTGTTTGCTGACTCAAGATATTTAGTTATGACTTACTAGGGCCTCTTGACAAATTGGTGGAACATGACACCAGGTAACTACACTATATAACACATTGCTTTGCTTCTCATGTTGACCCAAGTGTTCCAAGAGATTGGATGGTGTGTTGAGTGGGGAAGTCTGGGTGTCAGGTAATACTACAGGGTAAACACGAAGATGTCCTTGGGAGCATAAATTTTATTAATAAATGAGGATTTTAGAGAAAAATTGGGGGGAAGAAAATAAGTTTTGTATACATATCAAACTTAGCAGAATTGCGTTTTTCATGCCAGATAGTTTTGAATTCTTCATGAAAACACAGGAAGTAGAACATTTTTATACACAAAAGGTAACTCCAAAATTTTGTACTTTGTCATTATCTACTCATTACTATTACTGCTGCAGACCTCTGAAAGAGAACTGAAGGTGACTCTGGGAGAGGAGACAAAATAAATGGCATAGGTTTAGTGGGCTGGTGTTCTATTTCTTGAGATAATCAGCTAGAAGTTATCATTTCTTGGTGAGTCTCAGGAGGTTTGCATAGTTGGAATTGCAAAGTGTGTTCCCTGACATCTAGTGTTTTATAAACTTAATTATGTACATATAAAACGTTTCTCATAAGCTTGTTCAAGTTTTCTCTATAGTTATACTCAAAAGTTCTGTTTACAAGCATGCTTCTGTTCTTAGTTCTATTTTCTTTTACAGTTAATTCCTCAGTAATACAAAAGTACTGATAAATTTAGAATTTGACATTTATATGTTAGTTTTCATTTGTTTTTTCAAAGTTAAATAGTGTAAACATACTTGGAAGATTAACTCCCCTATAATTGCAAAAGACAATTTCTCAATAAGAGAAATAGTGAGAGAAGTTCAGGACCCTTGGAAACCACTGAGGTTGTAGCTAATAAACTTGAAGAGGCTAATAAAAGCTTAGTGAATAGCAGCTTGAAAACTGTAGTCAAGCTAAACAGCAGTAAACCTATAACATAAGGGATGTACTTAGATGCTTTTTCAGATTTTTATTGCTATAAAGAGGAAAATTGGTCTATATTTTGGTATTGCCTGAACAACTTGTGGACAAAAACTGCAAAACATTGAATCTGTACATCAATTTTGGGAGAACTGAAGACCTAACACTGAATCTTTCAATCCAATAGCATCATCTATCTTTCCATTTATTTAGATCTTCTTTTTTTCATTAGCGTTTTGTAGATTTCAGCATACAGATTTTGAATACATTTTGCCAGATATATACTAAGAAATTGATTTTTTGGTTATATTGTAATTTGTACTTTTTTGAAAATTTGAATTCTAATTGTTCATTGCTAGAACATAGAGATATAATTTATTTTTGCATATTGAACTAGTGTCTTGTAACTTTGCTAAACTTACTTATTATTTCTAGAATATTTTTAAAAGATTACTGGCATTTTTCACATATAGAAGCATATTGTCTTTGAATAGAGAGTTTTTTTTTCTTGCCTTGTTGCATAGGCCAGACTTTCCAGTATAACGTGGAACGATAGTTTTAAAATAAAACATTCTTGCCTTTTCCTCAATCTCATGTGAAAAGTATCCAATTTTTCACCATTCTAAGAATCATTTACACATATATTAGGCTGTTTTATATTGTCTTACAGCTCTTGGATATGCTACTTTTTTGTATTAACTCATTTCTTCTCTTTGTCTTTCAGTCTGGGTAACTTCTATTGACCCAAGTTCAAGATCACTGATTCTTTCTTTAGTTGTGGCAAGTCTACTTGAAGACGCCACTGAAAGCATTTTTCATCTCTGTTACTGTAGTTTTACTTACAGCATTTCCATTTGACTTTCTAAATAGTTTACTTCTGTTGAAATTACCCATCTGATTTTTCATACTGTCCACCTTTCCATTAGATACTTTAAAATATTAGTTATAGTTATTTTAACTTCTCTGTCTGACATTTGTAGCAATTTTTTCATACCTGAGCACCATTCTACTGATTGTAATGTCTCTTTACAGTTGTTTGTTTTTATTGATTTTAAAAGACACCTCATACTTCTGTTGAAAGCCAGATATAATGTGTAGGATACTAGAGACTGAAGTAAACAGTTTTCACACTTGAAAATGGGCATGATTTTGCTTTGACTAGACACCAGTGGCTCCACACTCTCCTGCCTGCCTACACACATTCTCCACAAATTTGTTTAAAATCCTAGCTGATTCCTTCTTAATCATGTCTAGCTGTGTTTGCCCAGATAGTCAGTAGCTCACATCCTATCATTCGCTCCAGTCATTTGCTTCTGCTTAGATTTTAGGCTATTTAGTTCTATAACCATGTCTTTATAATATCCTCAAGAAAAGTTGTGAACTTGCAGTCTGTCTGGCTATATATATATATATTTGATCACAATGGTGGAAGTAGTGCTCTTTTTAGGTCTCAATACCACTAACATTTGTTTATACATTTTAAATTATTTGTTAAAGACATAATACAATTGCATTGTTAAAAATGGCAATACTATTACTAAGTTTGCAAAATCAAAACCTATTTAAAGTGAAATTCTCACTTTTACTTTTTTGTGTGTGTGTGTGTTGGAGTTTCACTCTGTCGCCCAGACTGGAGTGCAGTGGCCACTCCTGGCCACCGCAGGCCTCGACCAGCTGGGCTCTGGCGATCCTTCCACCTCAGCCTTCCAAGTAGCTGGAATTACAGGCATGCGCTATTACACCTGGCTGATTTTTAAAAATTTATTTATTGTAGAGATGAGGTCTTGCTGCCCAGGTGGGTCTCGAACCCGCGGGCTCAGGCAATCCACTCACCTCAGCCTCCCAAAGGTGTGGGATTATAGGCTGAGCCACCGAGCCCAGCTACTTTTACTAATTTTTTTTAATCTATCTCTTCCCTTTCTCTCCTTTTTCTTCTAGTATTTTTTTTTTAATTGAAAACCCAACAAATACGTATGGGCATGCTAATTATTCTTCTTGGTTTCTTACACTAACATTTTTCCCTTTGCTTTTTTCCCTGAAGATTTTTTCTAACAAGCACATACAGACCTTCTTTATTTATTTATTTTTATAGCTATATGATACTTCTTGTGTATTTATAATAGTTTATTTCATAGCTGCCTAAATTGGACTTTTAGGTTGTTTCTAATCTTTTGCCATTACAAATAATATCACATTGAACGATTTTGAAGACATATTGTTTTCTTACATGTGCGGATTTATCTGTAATATAAAATCCCAGAAATAAAATTGCTACAAGAAGGTATCCATAATTTTATGTGTCATTGTCTGATTTCTCCACACTTTCTTTTTCAACAATATCCTTTCTGTTATTTTAGTGAAATTTCAGGTGAGAGCTAAATTAGACATGTGTGCTCAGTTTACTACCTTTACCCGGTTCTTTCCATTTATCCTTCAATAAACTCTATCCTAGTTTCTGCTTGCATTATTTTATTGTGGCTGCCATTTTTAATGTCTTCAATGACCTTCATGTAACTAAATCCAATGGCCACCTTTGTAGAAACTATCTTGTTTGATTTCTCAGCAGCAATGGCAGCTATATTTTTTAACTGGATTTTGTGACTCCCCTTCCACCTTATTTTGATTTTACATCTACCTATTTGGTTCTTTCTTTTCATTTACATTTGCCAGCTGCTCCTCTGAACTCTAATCTCTCAATATTTGGAAGCTCCCATTTCTACCCACCCACTTACTTATTAAAGCCAATGAGTATATGCATAAGGAGAAGATATATGAATGATATACTGTATACTTTTGTGGGATCTAAAATAAAAAGGACCTGCATGTCGCTTCCCAAATGGTAGCAAGTCTCATTGAGTACCCTATATCCCCTGAGAACAAAAGTAAAAGAGATATTAAATGAGGTTTCTGACCATGTAGTCTAAAACAGCCTCCCAGGGTCCTCACATCAGTGTTGTGCATGAAACAAGTCAAATGTTTTTCATGCTCCCAGGAGGAGTACAGAAGGAACCAAGACCAAAACAAAACAAAGAAACAAAAACCCAAACACCACATTAATAATTAATTTTCTATTAATTCTTATTGTCAAAACACTGAAATTTACTAAATTGCTGAAGTAGACGTGGTTATGATGTTTTGGTCAATCACCTTCACACTTAATTTAAGTAACATTATTATAATTATTATGAAAATTATGTTATATGTGTTTAATGTTCTTAAACTTTAAATTTTTAAAAATTTGTACTATCTCTTATCTTGGTATTGATTTACTGTATGGCATGCAAGAGCTGTTTTCTACAGAGAGAAAAACCGATACACTCTGGCTTTTAAAAAGTTTATAGCACTATGTGTTTATAAATTGCTTACTTTGAGATGGACAGGTTAAAGGCACTATATAATTGCCAAGTATTATTATCTGTCTAAATCTAGCTGAGTAAACAAATCTTTTTAATGCTCATTTTAATGACACAGTTGTTCCATATGGTGGACTTCAGATGCATTAAAAAAAATCCAGAGTTAGTACATTCCCTGGAGAGAAACAGATTGTCCAGGTGTGCCATAATTTTCAACTCAGAGTAGAATTAAAAGACACAGCTTTTCAAAATTCAGGCTTAAATACAAACTCAGAACAAGTTAATTTCCCTATTGTTTCAGACAACACAAGGCTCTTGCATTAATAAAACAAAACTATGTTTTATTTACTAAAAAGGATGTCTTAATCTTTTTATCGTATTTGGGTCAGTATGGATTTTGATTAGAGAAAGTTCCCGGGAGCTAAGTTACTGAGATTGAGTTATTTGTCTAATTTTTCTTAAATTTGTTAGAAACATTAACTGGGCTCGTTTCTGGTGATTACACAAAAATGGTGTTGTTCAGAGAAGTCTTTGGTGATATCATTTAGGTCTTGATGTGTTTCTTTTATTATGGTTCAAAGCTTCTCATGGTCTTTAGGCAGACAGAACAACTAGGCATAGGCAATAAGGTCCACCAGCCTCACAAAAATTATGGTACATTCAGAAAACACATTTGATTTTTAAGAACAACCTAATTATTTCTGACAGAGATTCTTTTTTCTTATTTTTCTTTGTATTTATTATTGAAGTGGGTTCTTCTTTTTCCAATTGATCTAACCCTTTTCTTGCAAAATAACTCAGATGTTGAATTTGCCATCTTGTGGAGGTCAACTAGTCCTGACAGAATTATGGAAAAGAAGACAAAAGTCTGAGTGAGACAGTGCAATCAAGATGCAGCAACTTGGATGAATTTGGAGTTGATCATACTCAGTGATTTATCACAGAAACAAAAAACTGAGTTCTATATGTTCTCACTCATAAATGGACCTTGAACAATTATAATGCTATAAGAAAGTGATTGGCAGTAGTGGAAAATAGTCAGGGGAGGGGGAGTAGGATTGGCAGTTGAGGGAAACGGCTAGGGGAGGGAGGGGTATACCTCATCAACAAGAGTACCTGCATGATTAATGTTTATATACCTAACCCTGAATTGTACCCCACATCTCTATAATAAGAAAGAAAGGAAGAAAGAAAGTAAGAAAGAAAGGAAGAAAGAAAGAAAGAAAGAAAGAAAGAAAGAAAGAAAGAAAGAAAGAAAGAAAGAAAGAATCGCTTGCTCCTTGGTGTGCTGGTAGAAAGGTCTGATTAGCTTGGTGGGTTTATGTCTTGCCTGTTCAGTAATTAAAACATAATCAGAAAGTGACCAACATGAACTATGCTGACCCCACATCATATGCACAGGCAATATTCTCCATCCTAGTCAGCATATGAGTGCTTTGAGTGCAGAGAAGACAGGGAAACAGGGAAAGAGAGTTCAGGCCTTGGGATGTGATTCATTGCACCAAATTTCTTGTCCTGGTTCTCAACTGGAATAAAATGGTCTTTGATTTTCTTTTACGAGTCAGGTATCTAAAACTCAATCTAACGCTTTAGTCACCATCCCATACTGTAAATCTTCCTAAGAAGATTTAAAATGATATCTGATCACAAATTCAGAGAACTATGGGGAATAAAGCAAGTGAATAGAACTGACTGGGAGTAAAAGAAAGCAAAGTAAATGTGAAGATTATGGTTCCTGAATCTGTCCTTAGCTTTGGGACTGTAGCAACATGAACAGGTTAGTGAACTCTGAGAGAAGTTGTGGTTGAGGGACGTAGAACCAGCACGGTCAAGTCATCTCATCTTATGAAAGTCTGGATTTCTAGGTACATTTTTAAATGTGGAAACAAATTACTTCGCACTTGATACTGCCTTCAGATTAGAAACAGGTGAAGGTCTCATCCTACCCTAAAAGAATGAAATATACAACCTTTCCCTCTTGAAATTTGATCGAACAGCTGTTACATCTTAGGTGCTGATGATTCAAGTTAAACATGATTTACCATCTAATTCCTTGAACTATCTTAAGTCTAGGACATTTAGTCTTTCACTTTTATATGAAAAGCTTAAATCCAGTAACTATTACTGTTTTCACGTCTTGTGATCCTAATTTCTCACCCATTACAATTTTTATTTTCAGTGGCCACCAATTCCATCTTAATTGCCATTCCCATGACAGATTCTTAGTCTTCCGTATTGGTTATTATTGTTCACCAACTCAGTGTTTGGTTTCTCCTGTGACCCACTCTGCGTGATAGGTTCTGGATTCTCCTCTCACCTGTGGGATCACTTGGTTTCAATCACCCTTCTGTGGCTATGACTCCCAAATGTATATGTCCTTATACAAGTCCAGTCCCAAGTTTTTTTACTTCTTTTTAGCTATCTCCGTGTGGAAATCTCAACAGCACACCAGAGCCACTACAAAAACATATCTAAGGTTAAACTCATCTCTCCCCTCTCCATTCTTTCTTTTAGGGTCCAGTCAGGAAAAGAAAAAACACATTAAATTTTATTAACAAAAATAATTTAATATAGTAATTGGCTAAACAGGTATAGGGCATTGAAAATGGAAATGAGAAACACTGAGAAAACAAAGAGATAGTAACTGTAGGATGCGGCTACCCTAGGGCTGGGATTCAAGAGGAAAAATCTGTGATTATTAGAAACTAGAGGCCAGCAGAAGGGTACTTACAGAGCTGGGACTTGGGCCCTTGGAAAGATTCCCCTCTGGTATTTTGATGGGTTGCAACATGAGACTGGTTCTAGATGTGTGGAAAATAACCGCTACTTCTGAAGAGAAGGGTTATAGCTGGGGTGATATTGACTACAACAGTGAGCACACAGGAAGAAGCATATCTTTTCTGCTTCTCAGGTCCCCCCTCTCTTTCTGTCAGTCCTACTGATATAACACAGTAGAAAGCCAACTAGCCAAGGAGAAAGGGCATCTGCAAAGTCCCATTCCTGACATCCCAGAGTTGAACCTAGAAAGGTGGGGTTGGAGTCAAAAGTCATAGTTCATCTTCCTTGTCTTTGTTAAAGATTCTACCACCATTCACACCTTGAGGCTCAAAACTGTTTTAGCATTTTTGACTTGGAATTCTGCACCAAATTAATTGCCACATCCTTTCAATTTCACCCCTAAGAGGTGCCTTTTTCTTTTCAACTGACACTACTCTCATTTAAACCTTTATTATTTCTTATCTAATCCATTTTAGAAGTTTCTCAATGGATCTCTTCTCTTACACCCATCTTTTATTTTATTAATCCAGATTACTCTTCCCAGATCACTGCTCTGATTATGACTCTCTGCTGTTCCAGGTACTGGAATGAAGTAAAAATTATCTGGTGTGGGCCTCAAGCCTTTTCACAACCTCCTCATCCAACTTTTCAGAGTTGCCTACAAGATGTGGGATGATGGATATGTTCATTTGCCTGGCTATCATGACTACGACAAGTGTATACAACCACTATATATGTGTATCGGAACACCATGTTGTGTATCTTACAATAAAACAAAGCAAAAAAGGCTTACCTTAAAGAATCTTCATCCTATAATCTCTTAACAACTTGTTCTATTTATGGCTTCTGACTTGCCAAAGGCCTCTTAAACATTCTTGTCTATGAGCCCATGGTCATTTAGCCTCTGTCCTGAATGTATTTCTCATCATCACTTAAATGCCACTTAAATGCCACACACCTCCATGTAGAAACACTTGAACTTATTGTAGACTTGGTACAGTTTATTTAAAAGTTGTACAGAAAAAAATTAAGCACCTAATTGCTGTGCAAACTGCTCTTATAGTTGTTATTTTCAACACATGCAGTATTTTAAATTGCAACACATTTTTTTTTTTTTTTTGAGTCGGAGTCTCACTCTGTTGCCCAGACTGGAGTGCAGCGGCCGCTCCCGGCCACCGCAGCCTCGATCTGCTGGGCTCCGGCGGTCCTTCCGCCTCAGCCTTCCAAGTAGCCGGAATTACAGGCATGCGCTACCACGCCCGGCTGATTTTTTGATTTTTTGTAGAGATGAGGTCTCGCTGCCCAGGTGGGTCTCGAACCGTGGTCTCAGGCAATCCACTTACCTCAGCCTCCAAAAGGCGCGGGATTACAGGCTGAGCTGCCGAGCCTGCAACATATTTTTTAAAGTCAATGAATTTTTGAAAGGCAAAGGAAAATAGGATTTCAGTTTCCTTCAGATAAAGAAAAGATAAAGTTAGAGGTACATAAAACATTACTAAAAGGGCCATAAACAATTCTTTCCTGACAGGAAATCAGTGGAGAAAAAAAAAAAGCATGTTCAGCCTAAAGAAGGCACTTAGAAGTAGGTGCAATTTTTAGAAATCTGAGGCACAGATTCCATACCTGAAAGTGAGAATGTACTTAAAGAAAATATTGACAGAAAGGAACAATAAATGCAGAGAAACTGACACACTAACTAGAAGTTAAGTAATAGAGATAAGTGCTTGATTATATAAAAACAGCTAAAGCACTGTGAGAAGAAAAAAAATTTAATAATTGGATATAAAGTAAATACAACTTTAGATTTTGCAATAAAGCTTTATTAGGGGATAGCCTAAGAATACCCCAGAAAAAAAGGGGAAAGAGAAATTGAACAGGTTTTGAGATACTTCAGAAAATAAAATAGGGAGAAATTTCTTAAAATTAAGTGGTTTCTTAAAATAAAATCACCATTTCTTGTGAAATTGGCATTAGGAGGTCTCAGACACAAATGATAACTCCACCCAAAATAATAATGCTGATGACGACAATGGTTGCTAAAATGTATTGAGCTCTTCCTATTTGAAAGTCACTAACTTAATTAACTTGTCCTTAACTTGTACGAACTTGTTTGACTCGTACATTCCACTAGTGAAGCTTGTACTACATTTTCCTCATTTCATAGGTGAGGACCCTGAAGACAGGAAGCTTAAGTCATATTGCCCAGCTAATATAATATGCATTGGATCCAGAGTTCAAATCTGGGAGTCTGACTCCAGAGTCTATACCATTGACCCCCTAAAGAACACCTTAGAGTTGCAAAGAGAGAATTTTTAGTCAGTGGGTTTATTGGCAGAGGAAGTAAGCCTTTTCTAGAGACTTCCAACATAACTTTGAAATAAAGTAAGGGTCATGGGGCAAGGGAAATTGACAAAGGTGATGACATAAGTCTTATTAACTAGTTTGTTACCAAAAGAGGAGGGGAGGACTCGTGAGTCCTGAGAGCTCCCCCTGAACAATGCTGCCTTCAGTCCAAATTATTGCTGAATGAAGGGGAGGGACAGAGTGGCTAGGTGATCAAAGGCTCTTCAGAGAAGGATGTGAAATGGCAGTCACGGGCTTTTCCCTGTCTCCAGAAGTTCACTGTACTGCATTTAATAATTGCTTCCCATTATTGCCTGACTGTCCTTTCCAAGTAAATCTACCTGATTGGGATGGATTTGGTATGGGAATATCTGTTCCAGCCTATTAGCCAGCACCTTTCCTGAGATTTCCCTGTCTACATTTATTAACAAGATTGGGTGATAATTCAAACTGGGTTCAAGTTCTCCTCCTGGCTTAAGAATTACAATAATTAATGCTGATCTTAGGCCTGAAAGTCAGCATTTTGTTTTCAGCTTATCCTTGTCCCTTTTTGGCAGTGGGGACAGAAACACCTTGCTTTGGAGTATGAAACCAGATTATCAAACATCAGAGGTCTTGGTGCATTTCAGAGACTGGGAAGTTTTAAGGGCAAATTTTCTTCTTTTAACTTTGATCTTACCCTCCTAAAGTGGCTGTATTTCTGGTTATACTTGCAACTTCAGTCATTCCCAAACAAGCCCTTTAAAAATAAACCTATACTGAGGCGGAAGGATCGCCGGAGCCCAGCAGGTCGAGGTTGCGGTGGCCGGGAGCAGCCACTGCACTCCAGTCTGGGCAACAGAGTGAGACTCCAACTCAAAAAAAAAATTAAAAAAATTAAAAAATAAGCCTTTAGAGCCTAAGGAGGGAGCATCAGTGACTTTCTTTGGCAAGTCTTGTAAGTTTAGGACATTTTTTTCTCTTCCATAAGTTAATGCCCAAAAATGAACATGGAATTGGAATCTCCCAATGTCCCAATCTCTGGCTCACTGTGTAAGGTAGGATAATATAGGAAAAGCCTATTCTTCTAGAAAATTGAGTCTTCTCAGTCCACACTACTCTGCTAGTTGCAGACATGTTTCTGGGTCTCCCCAGGTCCTGAACTCACCACCAGTGCATGATCCAGCCTCTGTAAAGCAGGGCTTTAGCTCTAGAAGTCTTTATTTTGCTGTTGATAGCATTGCTATTAAGCTCTTACTATGGGCCAGCCACTCTTCTAAGCACTTTCCCTGCACTAATGATTTAATATTCACAATAATGTTTTAAGTATGATTATTGGTCATCCCATTAGGTAGAGATAGAAACCAAGACTTAGAGAGGCTAAGGACTTACCCAAGGTTATGCAGTCGGGAAACTGAGATTCAAACACAGATCCATCAGACTCCAGTATTAGTGCCTTACTCACTCTTCTCTTCCACCTTTTAGTCCTGAATGGTTATGGGACAATTTGTGTGTCAGCAAATGCCACTAGGACAGAAGACAAGGAAAGAAGAAGAGAGCAAAAAGATGAGTTCATGGTCACGGCAGCCTAGGAAGGACTTCTGAAGTTCAGATCATTCAGTCACACTGGCCATGTGGTAATACTGGAAGAGAAGTAGACAATCAAAACATTTCCAGAGTCAGCAGCAAAGTTGCCCAGCCCTGAGGAATAGCAGTTAAAGGATGGGCGCTTTCTACCCATCTCTCTTAACCCTCACAACACCCTTTCCTATTCCCATTGTACTGATGGGGAACCAGGCTGGTTATTTGCCAGAAACCACAAAGTCAGGAAGTGTCAGGGCAGTTTTGTCAGCCCAGCTCAAGATGGAAGAGCCAGAGGAAGAAAGTGAATATGTCAGCATGTACATCCTGAAAACATTTGGGGAGTGTTTCTGTACACGGTAAACGGAGATAATGCAAAGAACAAGCATGGACTCTGGTTGTTTTTTTTTTCTGTTATTCTCTGACAGTTTCTTTTTCTTTCTTTCCCAGACCTCGCCTCTCTTTATTCTCTACACACACACACACACACACACACACACACACACACACACACACACACACACACAACCTGAGTGCAGTTTAAAAGGAAAAAATATCCTAAACAATGAGACTCCTTTAAGAAGAAAAACCCAGTAATATTACTGTGTTACTTTTCAACTTGTGTAATTCCTGAGATCCTATCTAGTAAATCAGGAGGCTTCAGTGAGGGAGGTTAGTATGCTTTATCTAGAAAGATTAGTGGTGATTTAATTGTAACTTTGATAGTGGGTTCCTATTTTTTGATTCCTTAAACATGTTAGAATTATCAGTGGTATGGATGTGATCCTACATAATGTGAAAGTTATATTTAATTAAATTAATGTAACTGAAATAGTTCAGTTGGCTTAACTTGTTCATTTTCTCTAACTAAATATCAGCTTACACTAAAAATTTTATTAATCACAGTAATGAGAATTTTCATATTAAATATATATATTACATTTAGTTTAAACGTTAATAGTCTACATTATTTTAATAAATTGTGCTAAGGGAGTATATATGGAATAAGTCTCTCATGCAGATTTTATTGGTTGCTGCATAGTTAATAGACACTAATGTGATCAGAGCCTGGATGTGATCATAAGATCAGTAGTTAAAATGATTGAAATATAAATTAGGAGCTGGAATAATTGTTTGTTAGAAGCTCAGATAATAACTGTTTGGTAATGCTCGGAGGGTTGAAGAAATAAAACATTCAAATGTGCAGCAGTAGCAGGGGAAAGAAACACTTTGAGGCAGACAAAGGCACTGCGTACTTTGCTACTAATTGCTCCTCTCTTCCTGTCTCTTTCTTTATGGAGGCCTGCCATACACCTCTGCCTTCTTTTGTCCTGCCCCCTCTTGGTACCTCAGTGAGCCCCCTACTCCAGTTCTTTCTCTCTGCTTTGCTCCTCAACTCAGAGTCTGGAATTCCTTTCTGGTGATGACAAATGTCATGCCACCATCTTGCCATGAACATGCCTGATTCTTTGAGAACTGGTAGAAAAGTCACATTTATTTGTTGTGGTCTAGAACGTTCTTTCTTCTAGGCTAAGAGTTGGCAGGTGTTTTCTATAAGGGGCTCTCATAGGTGCTCAATATTTTAAGCTTTGTGGACAATACAATTCTTATTGGAACCACTCAACTCTGCCCGTATGGGCACAGAAAACAGCCATTAGACAATAATGCACAGAGGGGTGTGGCTGTGAATCAATAAGATTTTACAAAAACAGACATCAGACTGAATTTGGCCCACTTGCAATAGTTTGCGGCCTCCTTTTCTATGTTGTCAAGTGGTTTGCTGACCTAAAGAAACGTTTGGCTTTTTCCCCTAAAGGGAAATTATCAGTTGACATGTCTTTCTCAATAATGCTGCTGTAATAAATTTCTTATGCTTGTTTGTGTGTCATGCAATCCTGACAAGGTAAAATTGGAAATTTTTAATAAAATAGAAGCAATCTAAGCTCCATGCCCTGATAATCCTGGAGGTTAATTTAAAAAGAATGTGATTACATTTAAGAGACTTAATCAACTTTTCTGTTTCATGTACCTATAAATACTTTCTCCAGAGACGGTTTGATGGTGACCAGATCTAATTCTGCGGACAGGCTTCTTGGATAATTTTGATAGTGAATTTTCCTATCTGAACTTTTGCCTTTTTCTCCCAAATTCTTGGTAGAGTTATTGGAAAACCATTTTCCTTTGTTTGGACCCCTTTCTTCCTTTCTGTCCTCTACACTCCAAGTAATTTACCTGCCTTCTTCATCTTTTAGAATATTTTTCTTTAGTTATTTATCTTGGTGGGTTGACTGGAAAAGTTCAGGCTTGTTTTCCACAGGGGTTTTTGGTGCATATGAAGAATGTGTCCTCTCAATCTTTTTAATAAATTCCTTAAGGAAGTTGGGGATTTCTGACAGCAATTTTTGAATAAAGGGCCTCTGATTTCCTTTTCTTTCACTCCCCCGGAAACCATATTATTTTAACATTGTTTCCTCTTAATCTCTTCCCCAGGTCAACTATTTCAACTTTTGACTTCAATTACTCATTTTCAATGCTTGTGTGTGTTAAATTTATTAATTTTTTATTAAATTCCCTTAATTTACTCACTATGAACAAAGTACTGTAAAAGACAATGTTGATGGAGACAAAGATTTAAAATAGCTCTGCCCTTGAGGTGCTAATCATTAACCTAAAATATAAGCTTGCATGTGATAAGTACCAAATGAATGGCATAAAGGAAGTTAGTAAAGTTTAAGGGATGTAAAAGCCTTTGTTGGTAGGAGTGGGAGCTGGAGAGTAATAGAGGATATTGGTTGATTGCTGTGCAGTATCCACACTACTTGCATGTCAACAGCACCCAACATGCTTTGGGGATACCACACTGTGTCTCTTTTAGCCCATGTACCCACTATGACACTGACTTTATTCCTGGGGAATCACATACTCCAGGCCAGGCTAATATTCCCAGTTCATGTACCTGACCAAAGTTAGTTTTACTAATAATCATAAAACTCTAACTTGGACCCCCAATTTTTGGGGGGTATATCAAACAAGAGGCCTTTTTTCTCTTCTGCAGGACTGGGTTTTGTGACAAAGGGAGAGTGAAGCTACTGTGGGCCACTATGCAGATCCTTCAATGTAGCCAACACAAAGAATACATAATTTGAGATCATATCAATTTGGAACTGAAGCTGAATTAGAATTCTCAGCAACCTGAACATATTTTTTTTAGCGTAAGCCAGTTTAAGTAGAATTTACTGCCATGTGCAACAGAGAAGTTGATAGAGCATAGGCAGCAGGGCTTGAACTTAAAAGAAGAGAGTATCTTCATAGGTAAAGATGAAGTCATAGCTTCCAGACATTTTACTTACATATAAACTTCTGCATCTGATAGCGTTGAATACAGTTTTCAAGTTGGATTAAGATACCGAGTCAAAAGATACGGGTGTTAGAGATACTGTCAGTGTTCATCACATTGCTTACAGATACTTAAACTATTGTAGGCATCCTACATAATCACAACTAAGCCCTTTAACACATTTTTTTATGTGACCCACTCACTTTTCCTGGTGACATCTCCACTGGCAGGCTACATGGCACTTCAAGGTCTCTGTAGTTGGCTTACTTTTTCATCTGGTATTTCTGGGCGTCTGTGAACAGAGAAGAAAATTAACATTTTTTTGGAAATCCAACATGAGTCTCAATTTATAAAGTGTCTCACTTAATGTTGGGCATAATTCTAAAAAGAAAAAATTAATTATTCGTTTTAAAGATTCAGAGAGATTTGAAAGGCTTATTTAACACATTAAAATTGCAAAGCTAGTATTAATACATTAAAGAATCAGAATTTGAATCTAGGTACCTTTGATTCCAAAGCCCCTGCTGATTTCTTTACATCATGCTGATATCATTTTCTACATCATCCCTGAGTGATAAGCCATACTCCATCTTCAACTTCTACCCACTGCCAAGGTAGAGGAGCTAGGAAGAGACCAAAGAAAAATTCATCTGGTTTGGCCTCTCTGATCCCCATATTAGGGCTAGGTCATGATTGTGGTCCAGTCTAGGCTTTTTCCCCACAGTTCCTAGGGCCATCTTTGTGCTTGGGGCAGTTGCTTTGCATCTTCGTAATTGGTGGTGGTGGTTTAAGGCTGAGGTTGTGGCTTTTGGCTGTAGCAAGTCTCTATAGCTTATGCTGTTAGTAGCAGCAGCTATTGGGAAGGGCTAAAAAGGTCTTCAGCATTTGTTGCCTCTTCAAGCACTTCCGGGCCCCTCACAGCTGGACAGCCCAGATTCTATCAACACTCTTTAGAGCGTTGTTCACAGCTGGATTCCTGCTTGGCTCCAACACTGCACAGCTTTTTAAAATAACAGCACTTTCAAAGAACATGTTCAAACTCAGCACTTCTACCCTTCCCATTGATGCTAGTCTTATATTGAGATACTGTCTCTTAACTAGCAAATCCAAAGGACCCATTGCACCCACTCAGCAGAGCTCAAATGTAGTTATTCAGGCAAGTCAGCAATTGTGTCTGATTCCTCCAACTTTGTTAATCATACAAACCAAACTCCAAGATCAGTCCTGAATGTTTAGTCATTTGCCAGGGTAGACAAATAAACTAAACTTGGGTGGCCAACAGTCTGAACTTGGAGCAGGAAGGGTCTGGATTTGAATCCAGATGCTGCCACCTAATAGCTATGTTATTATTAGATCTCTTTGAAGCTTATTAGTCTCATGCACAAAATGGAGATAAATCCTACTTCATGAGTTTTTTGGTGAATATTAAATACACAAAAACATATACAGGAGCTTAGCAGCTGGTATGTACATATACTTGGCAGACTGTAACTATTGTTGCTGGTTATCCTTGGTTTTACAGCTATCTTTTTGTCTTTATTGGAGTCTATTTCTTTGGTGAATAAAAATACAAAGGATCTTATAACTCCCATGATGAATTTTAATATTTTGCCCCTAAAGTTTCTGTATGTGTGTGTGTGTGGGGGGGGGTGCTGGGTAGGGGGTGGATAATTTAACACTCTAGGATGTATCCTGAAGATAGTCCTGTGTTTAGTTGTTGAAACCAAACAACTTTACCTCAGTGACTCAACTCTCTATTGTCATATTGTGGCGTATGCATGGTACTTACAAAGATGGGTGAGATTCAGGGCCAGTGATTAAGCCTTTTGGGCTCTTGCTTTTCCAGGTCCACTGGTCCTCAAAGGGATTTCAAGACCTTTTACCCCATTTGCTCTATAGGCAGAAAGCTATTTTTAGAATGACACATTTAAAAAATTTGGGGTCCTACACTCTTGAGTCTTCCAAAAGATTTTCTACTATGCAGGATTCTTAAATTGGAAGTGTGTCAGTCATGCCATCCATATTAAGAAGGAATTTTAATTCAGTGCTCACAGCTTTGGTAGGAAAGAGGCAAGCACGGGCATATCTGGAAGGGAAGAAGATGGCAGGATTCCCCAGGGTCTTGGAGATTCAATCATCCTATGTATCTCTTAGACTTGATTTTAAACTTACTCTGAGTTGACAGGAAACTATCACCTAAAGAGCTGTATTAGAATAAAACCTCTTTATAGAAGGCAGGCACCATCTCTGCTCACATTCTTTACCTCAGCATCATGTTATTTTTGGCAGTCAAATGCCAGGATCAATAGCATGATGTGAGATTGAAGACCCTTCTGGGTGGTTTCCAGTTGAGTAACAGTTGAACTGTTGCTAATACTTTTAGGACAATAGAATTGAGGTAGAGAAGGAGCACATTGATTGATCCTCTGCTTAAAATGGAGCCGGGCTCAGTGGCTCAGTCTGTAATCCCGCACCTTTGGGAGGCTGAGGTGAGTGGATCGCTTGAGCCCGCGGGTTCGAGACCCGCCTGGGCAGTGAGACCTCATCTCTACAATAAATTAAAAAAAAAAAAAAAAGTCAGCCGTGCATGGTAGCGCATGCCTGTAGTTCCTGCTATTTGGAAGGCCGAGGTGGAAGGATCGCCGGAGCCCAGCAGGTTGAGGCTGCAGTGGCCGGGAGCGGCCACTGTACTCCAGTCTGGGCGACAGAGTGAGACTTCAACTCAAAAAAAAAAAAAATGGGCTGAATATGTTGAATGAAAGTGAGGGTCACTTAATGGGTCCAACTCTGTTATAGATACTATAAGGCTGGAAAGAAATATAAAGCTCAGTTTTTGTCTTTAAGGAAATTGTATTTGTGTTGGCAAGGCAAGACCAAGGCACATGAAGCAACAGGCTGGATGAGGGAGTGTGTGATTAAGTGACAACTGCACAGTACAGACAGAAAATGCTCCAGGGGCCTGGCCTTAGGAGAGATGGCGGAGACCGCCAAGTGTTGACAGGTTTGCAGTGATCTGATGCTTTTGTGAGATGCTTGCCCAGGGTTACAGACGGTGTTATGACTGTGAATGTGGTAAATTCCAAAAATTACATCTCAGTGATGGTTTCATTTTCTCAAGTCCCACATCCCTGTTGATTGAAAAAAAAATCACATTGGAAACTTTTCAAGGTCGCCAAACAGTATTTTGTGCTTTCTAAGAATCTATTTAACTAAGAGTTTCTATAATTCTCAAGCTCTAGTAGACTTGTAAATTTCTAAATGAATGAAACCAGGATCTGCTTTACTACCACTTTCTAATCATATTACCTTGAGCCTATAAGCCTACTAAGATTCTCTTATTCTGCTGAAGGAAAGTGATAGTACTGTCCTCACAGGATTGTTATGACTATCATAGGAAGATAATGTATACAAAGTGCTTGGCACATGGAAAGGGTTTTAGGACAAGACAGGCTTATCATGATCACTGGTGGGTTGGAAAGAAACACCTTTGACAAGAAAATGAAATCAGAGAACGTGAAATCTGCAAGGTATCCAAGTGGTCATTTGGACCAAATCTCCATTTTATAGCAGAGGAAATACTCTGATGGCTGAGATGCGTTAAATTATTCACCCAACATTATAGCCCACCGGCAATAGAGCAGGGCAAGCAACAATGTTTCTTAACTGACATCCCATAACACTTCTTTATAATATGGCTTCATATGCTGGACTAAGTCCAGTCACTGAGTCCAGAAATTCCTTTCTTCTTTCTGCCTCTTCCTTTCACTGTCTTCCTCCAATATTAGTGTGACTCTGATCTTAGGCACTTAGTTAGGCACTGTGTGGGATTGAAAGTAAATAAGATGCAGTTCTTGTCAAGAAATTGACCTCATGGCTTTCCTAGCTACCATTATGTTTCTCAGGTTCCATAAGGGGAGAGGGAGTGAGGGAGTGTCCAGAGGGGAGGAATCAAGAGTTACTTAGGCACAAAGAGGGAGGCAAGCCAATGGAGTGGTTCAACTTGAAGTCTAGAGGTAGGAAGTTTGCTTTAAACTTGAACAAGTTACTGAAACTTTCTATGCACAAAATGGGGTTGATGATAATGCCCACTTTCAAGTGTTTTGCACATAAATGAGAACATAGTACAGTGCTTGACATGGAAAAAGCCTTCAGTCAATGTTAGCTATATTCATACAGACATGGCACTCATGGTAGACATTGTGTATGAGAGAGCAGAATAGTAAAAATAGAATCACAGAATCATGAGAAAGTATGTCTGATACTAAGTAATGATTCTATTTCAACTCTAGGAGGAAAGTCCTTGTCAAGAGTGACTTCTTTCTTTTTCAAGAGTGGTCCTAAGATATTGCACTACTCAGAAGACTCAGTTACTGGAGCTTTTTCTAAATAATGAACTTGCCCTCCAACTCCTCAATGTGGCGCCTCACAGGGTGATGTAGCTCAGAAAATATGAGACCACCTGGATTTTCTTGGGAAGTCAAAATTGGTGAATTTGGACTCCTTACAAAAACTTTTAATTTTTGCCGCATTGTTATTTTTCAAACCAGTTTCTGATCAGCAGCTTCATCATCTGGGTATATGAGCTCCCCTTGTTCCTTCCAGCTCCATTTCAGATCCGTTTTTCATCAGCTCTATTATTGCACATTCTTTTCAGACTTGCTCTCAATGTAATAATAATACCTACCATTTCCTTTGCAGTGATTTATGACTTTATTAAGGCTCTTAGATTTCTGTTCAGATTTCTAATCTGTTGACGTGGGTGATTTTGTATGATTTAATTATTGTCAGAGGTTTTGCTAAAGGTAGAGACACCTGAATTTAATTAATGCACTGTTTGCAGATTTCACATCATAAATAATGATGGTCAATAAATTACATCTTAATATTTAATCCCATCCCATAGTATTCCTTAAAAGAACTCATTGCCTTCAAATCCCTGCCATGGATTAAATCCTCATCAATGGCACTTAACGTCTAAAATTTTTCCCGAGATATTTCTGACCACTATGATGCTTCTTTTATTTTACCCACTTATCTAGAAGTTATATACAGAGTCTTTAAAAGTTGATCATTAAATATGAACACATTTTAATTTTCTTCTCTGACATCTCCTTCTCTGGACATACAAATATTAAGAATCCAGAAAGCCAGGAGCCAGTTTATACCTCCAAGCGTCTTAATTGCAAATGTATATAAAGACTGCTGTGGGCAGTGGTGGAGTTGATAGGCCACTGTCAAGAACACAGTTCCTTCAGACTATACAATTCAAAGGCACCACTTCAGGAAAGTATTTCAATTTTACTTTCATCAAAGAGTTAAAAAGCCAAAGCATTTTAGTATCTCGTTTCATTTATACACATAGCCCATTATAACCTGCATAAACAGGGATGACAAGTTGAGATTAATGAGAGTCCCCAAGTGACAGAACAATTTAATTGTCAGAAATCATAGGAGCTGAACTTTACCAGTGTATTTATATAAGACAACCATAGTCTAAAAACTTCCCTAATTGATTATGACCAATAAGTAATAACTTGGAAAGCAGTTTTCTGGTATACAAATAGCAAATGACTCATAATAGTTAATTGAGGTATTAAGATGCATTAGGGAAGAATATTAGATTGACTAGATAAATGATTCAGCATGCAGGGCAAATAATTGGTGAATTTATACTCCTAAGTAGAATATAGCTCATAAGAAACACTGAAAGTACATCAAATAAAGAGAATTGTGTTTGCTAAATTAACTCCCAGCTAATTGGGTATT
The DNA here is from genome assembly GCF_000164805.1 of Carlito syrichta. NCBI lineage: Eukaryota > Metazoa > Chordata > Mammalia > Primates > Tarsiidae > Carlito > Carlito syrichta. The sequence goes on along the minus strand of NW_007252954.1, from coordinate 46,820 downwards.
ATAGCTATGATGCCTCCAGGCTCCATTGGATCCTCTCTTTCAGGCAAAACAGCCCTCTTAGAGATATGTCTACGCCAGAATCCTCATTTTGGGTCCTGGAGCACTTGAAACCTGAGGGTGTAAAGTGGGAGGGTGGAGCAGCCACACACAAGCAGAAAGTGGATTACATTATGGCTGAACTGATAGCATGGCACTAGATTCTGCATTTCAAGACTACGTCTCTGAGTGGCGGTGAACCTGGCTTTGGAAGTCCAGGGCATATTGCTTCTTTCATCACCCTCCCTGCTCTGGGCTGATCTTTCTAGCAGGTGGCAGCAGCTGCTTTATATGATACAACTTTGGGAATCCTCTGTACCTAAATATCTCTGTTTCTCAATCTTTGCTAGATTAATCTCCATCTTGGATCCCACAGGTTTAATGCCTTGGCTTTTGACAGTATCTCTGACGGACACAATGAAGAGTTGGTGGAGATAAGAGCAGGTTATTGTTGATAGGAAATGTGGGAGATACTGGGAGGGGATGCATGAGGCCATGGGGAGCCAGGAAGAGATTGGGAGAGTCTTTATTTACCACTTTTCCAATGGTCATTTCAGGCCATACACCCTAGTTACAAACTTCCCAGCACATTTCCATACCCCCAGCACAGGAAATGTGAAGAGGAGAAAGAAGGAGAAAAGGGGGAAAAAGAAAGAAAAAAAGAGAGGGAGATGAAAGAGAAAAATGAGAGGAAGGAGAAAAGGTGAAGAAGTAATTATAATTTATCAACTAAATGAGTAATTAAGAGTGTAAATTCTAGAACTACTGTCCTGTGATTGTGGACAAATCACTTAACCTCTTTGTGCCTCAGTTCTTTATTCTATAAAATGGAGAGATAATAGGACTTTGCATATTAAATAAGTTTATACAAAATAAATTTCTTAGAGCAGTTCCTGACACAAAGCTGTCAATGAACAATAACAATTATCATTTAGAAGCATTCTTCTATACATGCCAGGGCACTGGTCCTTAACCTTCAGCATGTTAGGTAATTTGATCAAAGTCACAGCAAAACAAAATGGCTGAAACCAAGCTTTTCACTACCAGATTATATTTTCTGTAGTCTCTGTCTAATATTACTAAAAATAGTTTCTCAGAAACATAATTTAAAAGCACAGATCTTTTTTGGCCACTGTCTATATTATCTTTCTTTACCACGTGTAGATTTTAGTGGGTATTATATAACACTTACATATTTGGAGTTGTCCTAGGATTTCTTGTTGAGAATTTCATCCCAAATCCTGCACACTTCTCAGCATACTTCAATTGATTTTAAGTTCTGGCCACACAAAGTTTTCAAATTCTCTTTGAACTCCTTTCCAGGTGTTTTTAGAAATAATCCTATACTGTTGACACATATGAATGAGACTTAACCTCTTTGTTAGCAAGTTGGGTATCCCTCCTTGGCTTCATCTTAGTTGATTTTAGAATAAAAAAAATCTTCTTTCATTGGTTCAGGTGAGAGGTAAATAATATTTATTATGTGACTTCAACCGAGCATTATTCTAGGTGCATCTCATTTAATCCCTATCAAATTGTGAGCAATCAATATTCTATTTTTTTTTGCAAATGAGAAGCATGGGGTTAATCATGACTAGGTGACCAAACTGTGTGCTTCACACCTTTGTCCACTTGGTATCCATTCCCTCTTGTGCCTAGTATATTTTCTAGCACAAAAAATGGACACTTAACAAATGCCAGTAGAATTCAATTATGTGAATTCTTGGGTTAGGCTTTATTGTTAGTGAGTAAATACGTTGAGATAGAACAACACTTTTCCATTTTCTCAACTAGAAAACCAACACAGTGCCTGATGGTGGTTTGGCAGCATTAATACAAATAAGAGATTGTGCTTACATACAAACATGCATACAAACTTATTTTAGTTGTAAATTTATATTTATTTATTTAATATATAGCCATAATATACATATATTATAGCTATTATATTGAATACATATATGTGTACACAGCTATAATATTGAATATTAAAGAAACATAGCTATAATAATTAGCTTGGGGTTCATTTAGTAAACACAATAAATATACTAATAAACACATACAAATCTTTATGGGTTTTTTTTTTTACAATTTCTGAATTTAGAAGCACAGTCAAGTCACAACTCTCCTCTGGGCAAATCCCTGTGATGGCCTCTCATGCTCCTTGGAGCAATGAGCCACTGTTCTTACAGTTATATGTTATTCTTTGAACACAAGGAATGCTCTTCCCCAGATATCTGCATAGTTCACTCCCTAATTCTAGAAGCCTTTGCTGAGATGTCAGTCATCTTCTCAATGAGTTCTACTCTTATCACTTTATTTAAGAGAACAACCTACCCCAGCCCCCAGTTCCAGCTCCCAAACTCCTGATCCTCTCGATCTACTCAACTGTCCCTTTCTTCCTTCTTCTTAACATGCTTTGACTTATAGAAGACTTTTGTCATTTACTACCTTCATTATTTATTGAGTTTCCCCCACATGACGATGTAAGTTCCAGGAAGGCTTGGATCCACCCCTTTTATTCAGGAATGTATCCCAAGTGCCTAGACGTGTGTCTATTCAAGAAAGGCTGAATGAACAAATAACAATAATATTTGTTGAATAACTGAAGGATAAACTATTTTTTTCTTGGCTAGTTCAGTTTAAAAAATACTTTTGATTAAACTATCATCATTATCTTAGAGTTACTAACAATCAACCATAAATCTTTTTTTAAACTGTCCTCATTTTATTATGCCGTGCCTTTCTAATTTTTACCTATAGATGTAAAACTAAATACACATTTTATTCACTTTGTGAGTATAGTAAAATAAATATTAAAAATTTGACTACTAATTTTTAGTGACTGTCAGATCTAAAGAGTATGTGCTATCATTTTGGTCAGTCCAGCCCCTTTCACAGACAAGGCAATCAAAGCACTAAGGTGTTAAGTGGTGTGCTCAAGGCTGCTCTGCTGGTGAGTGGTTGGGATTTGGAGGAGGCACCTGCCGATGGTGGGCCTCTCAGCACATTCTCATTGGGCTCTATCACACTGCCCTATCAACCTGACTTGTGTGCTATGCATGCATTCTCCTAATGACCACAGGGAAGCGTATCCTTAAATCTCATGAATGTCTTTCCTCCTTTTTCTCTTCTTACATCATCTCCAAAACAAAACTGGAGTTCAAATGAACTACATGAGGGTGAGAGTTTATGCTGTGGCAATCCAGCTCTCATCTGGCACTTCTGCTTGATAAGCCCAGAGCAGTTCTTTTGGACTGCCTCTTACAGGCATGCTTGAAAAATAATCCAGTGAGCATTTCCCCCGTCTCCATCTATGATTTCATTGGGAAACTATGCATAAGATACTTTGGAAATAAATATACACAAGAAGTTACAACTCTGTTTGAATGACCTTCTACCTTGGAATGTCTAGAACTGTGAGAATTATAAGGCCAAGAAATATGTCCAGGCCTGTTGGCTCAAAAAGTTACTATTCCTTATATGGAATCTGTACAGACAGGGAAGCTGAAATTGTATAAACTAAATGGATATTTTTCCCCCAGCCACTTATGGGCCTCATCTTTGACCTATTTCATTTATAGATTCCTTTAAGATACTATGCCTTGAAATTTCATTGTCTTCTTGATGGTCTCCCAACAATGATTTTCAGAATATCCAGTGTTTTACATGGACTTTGATTATATTGGAAAAATCCAGGAAGAGTCTTAGAAAGGCTATAACTGCAGTGGTGTAATTATAGTAGTAGAATGCTAGATCTGCTAACAATATGAGGATCTGGTTATAGTATTCCAGGTATAGTCGATTCATTACTACTGACATTCGAAATGTTTAGTCTGGTTTTCAGTAAGATAGAATGGCAAGTGGGTTCAGACAAGGACCCACACGCAGCACAAAAAATATTTCTTTAATTCTATTTCCTTGATAATGGAGAAAATGCACCAGCAAGCTATGAACCTAATGCTAAAAAGAGATATTCTACTTTTTAATGTAACTAATTATTTTTTTCTCCACAATGTAGAGTGGAGACATTTTGCACTCTTGGCTTGCACAGAATATTTTAAAGTAAGCAATCCAGAATGCTGACAGAGTTTTTTGAAAGGGCTGTGCTTTTACTAATCCCTGCCAGAGGTTCTGAAGTCTTTCTAGATTCAAACCCCAGACAGACTATTAGCCAGGATAAGTTTCTTATCCTCTATAAAGTTTAGTTTTCTCACATAAAAAATGGTAATTAAAAATAGTGTCTACTGTATGGGATGGCTGTAAGAGTTTCACAAGCTAAACAACACAAATATCAAACCTGATGCATACATAACGTTCACAGAGTACATATAGTACATAGAAACCATTGTTACTTTTACTAGCCATAGTTATTGATTGAATGGAGTTTTCAAAAACTAGAAAGTAGATCAGAACCAGGTCCTACACTTAATGAAAAGTGGCCGCTGAGTCTGAACGCACTGCCTTATTACTTCAAATTTCTTCTATTTTTCTACACTTTGATGTACATTGTCAGTACAAGCGGGGAAGAGTGACAGTTACCCAAACAAGACAAAGGTAGTGCCAATTTTTGCCTTTGTTACTGGAATTCTTCAGACAAAAGCTTGTGTTTCCTAGATGTTTAAATTAGAGTATGATCTTACACTTCTACTTCACTAGATTGCATTAGTATGTAGATATTTACAGATAGATTTTTTTAAAAAAGCACTGTAACAGATACATTCTTCTTATTATTCCTGAAAACTAGCTGTTAATATTACTTTCTATTGTTTTCATGTCAAGGCAGTTTCTTTCACAGTGCTGAATGACTCAAGAGCAACCTTCACTCTGGGTATCAGGAAAGCAAGTAGAAGCTACCCCCACACAGTCATGCAAAAGAGAAAAATCTCACCTTTGAGAAACATATTGAAACTTCAAAATGAGTAAATCTAAAAAGAATATATTTTAGTTGTAGCACACATATCATTTTTGTGGTTTAAAATTGGCATTTTTATTTTAAATACATAGCAGGAGAGGGAGGTAGTGCCATAGCTTTTCTAAGCTTAGTGCTCTACAGGTCTGATCTAGCCCTGGTCTTATAAATGGTAGAAATACTTTCATAACCAGTTAAGTATTCTGTCACCAAAATAAATACATATTTTATATTTTGGGAAGGTTAAAGGAAGGAATCACAAACTATTTTGTAAGCGCAATGATGGAAATTGAGTTAGCACTAAATATTTCTATTTCGTTTTAAAACACCATTTATGTTAGAGGCTTTGATATAATTCAGGTTCTGGGTGATTTTGATTTTGGTAAACCTGATTTTCTAGTTTTAAAAATCTCTAATCACTAAGCATCTAGTTTTTGCTCTTTAAAGAAGCTAATACCCTCATAATACTTAATATTTTCAATTTTCAGCAAAACCAGCTTTAAATATCTCCTAATGCTAATGCCTGATTTGTCTAAGCATTTTAGTTAAATCTAATCTTTCATTACTGTTGATGCTCCTCTCTATTTTCAGATGGTTAATTTGCTGACTTTCTGCAAAGTTCAGTTTTTGTTACATGTCTGATCAAGCTTAACAATAATTTCCTATATTATATTAGCCAAAGTAATGTTTGTTTATGAGCTTAGAGTCATATTTATTAACATCCATGATTAACTGAAAATTGCCCCATGTGGCATTTCAATCCACAAATGTGTTTTGATTAGAAAAGGGACAATTATTCCATTTGCATTTGATTCTAACACAAATGGTATAATTTTCAGCTCTCTTATTCAAACAGATAGTACTGGAGAGAAGGGCCTTAGAAACACTGCTTATATGGTTGCTGCTTTCTAATTATTTAGACCTTAGTATAATTTTTTTCTGTGTAGCACATTTTTATAAAATAGTTTTGGTATGGATAGATACCTTAATTGCTCATCTACTCTCTAAAGTATTACTGGGGCATTATCTATTATGTTGCATGACATTGATTATTGTGTATTTTCTAACATACCTCATCCTCTTCAGGATTGAATGTCTAACTATTTAGATGTAATACTTGACAAATATTATGCATGTAGAAATTCAGCAAATAGGAAAAAATATTTTGAGATGATGATTTATGTTCTTTGTAATTCTGACTCCTTTCTCTGAAGCTTTAATGATCTGATCTAAATCTCCACGTCCACTTTTTTTGATCCAGTAGAACAGTGTTTAGTTTTTTTACAGATTGCTTGGACACATGGAGAGGGAGACAGTCTGAGTGTCTGATGCTACTGGAATCCAGAATCTGACTTTTTGAAGCTCTGCCTGAAAGATTAGTGGCTCAGCATGGTCTTTAGAAACAGTGTAGTCCCACCATAAGATCTAATGAATCCTCAAGGCATGACTGACCCAGTCAGCCTCTTCAGACCTATCAACACAGGTGTCACCTCCTAGGAACCACTAGTGGACTTAGTTACTTTCACTGGAGCTAAGAACAAGGCTTTAGAGCCAAAATTCTTGGACTTTCCTATCAGACTGGGTTGAGTAAGTTACTCTTTTATTTGCAATTCAGAATAAATACTTAGACAAGATGATCTGACTTTTGTTGCTGTCCTCCCTGGGCTAAGAGCTAAATAAACACTTAGGTTTTGGTACTATTATCTTTTGAGGCTGAACCTCACAGAATGGCAGAAAGGCACAAGTAGCTAGCACATTTCTCAACACTCTCTATAATGTTAGGTCAATGGACAAATGAACCATTCAGATATCCATGCGACCAAATACTTGATGCTCCCATTTCAAGCTTCTATACCTCAGATGTTTCTTTACCCTGTTTGTTCAATTAATTGCACCCAAAAGTTTTACTCTAATTCCTAAAAACTTAATATGAATTGGGAATGCCTCTTAAATTTTTATTTTGATCAGCTTTAATCTGCTAGAACCCCGTTTTCATACCAGAATGCCAGCTTTAATAAATCAGCCAGCTCAAATTGAATAAATCTATTTAAATACTTATAAAATATTAAGGATGCATTTGGGAAAAGCCTCTAAGGTTATTGTGGCCCCCATGTACCTCACAGTAACTAATTTATTAAGCAGTTTGCAAACCTGGGAAGAAAGAAAAAAGAAAAATGGTTTCATAAACCAAGAGCAGAAGCCAATTTTTCAGCTCAGATGATGAAAGGAAGCATGCATTTCTAATCAAAAAGACAGATAAGCCTTCTCTCTCCCACCATTCCCTCACCGGCAAAGTGCCTTTTCATCATCAACAACACTCCATTCCTAATGGCTGCTTGGGCCTTTCTGCACCTTCTCCATGCACTGGTAATGTACACACAGCATCCCTTTGAAACAAGAGCCCATTAGCTGTGGCAGACTACCTTTTCACATGACGCTCTTCTGTTGCAAGTCATCAGCGCAGTGTTAAATCATTCCTACTGGGCATGCTCAGAACCCTGTCAGAAGATAAACTGATATTTAGAGCCATAGCATGAAAATTGCTTTTCAGCCCCTTTGAAGGACAGTTAAAAAAAAAAAAAGAGGAAAAGAAAAGGGAAAAGGTCATAAACTAGACAGGTAACACCTAGCTCATTCTTTTACCTGGGAGTTTCCTAGTTTGGATTTCTTTGGGTGATCATTTGTGACCCTCCTTCTGATGCATGTCATTACTGTCCCTTTGTAAAAAGAGTAGGATCAGGGTCTACATATCACTGTTGTTCAGTGTTCCATGCCATTCTGCCCCTCCAACACTTAGTATTACTCCCCTCCCCCAACAGTTCAATAAACATTTGTATTAATGACAGCTGTCATTTTAAACGCGTTTGGCCTGCCTTGTAAGGATCACAAGTTTTCCTTTTCCATTATTCTTTACACTGTCATGCACAGGTGCTGCAGCTTGTAGTGGTCAGTCCTGGGGGCATATAGTGAATCCTACCTCACAGGTTCTTAGTCTTAATGCCTTACTGGTCCCTCTATTCCTCCCATGTAATCCTGAAAGAGAGCCCACTTGTTCCTCCTGTCTCTCCTCACACAGGTTGATCGAGCGTGTATTGTAAATAATAATAACTGTATTACATTTAATATAGCACACGTAAAGCATATGGAAATGGTTGGGGACAAGGAAGATAGAGCTTGTAGGTGATACTTTGTTATTTATTCCTAAGAGTCAGTATCGACAATTCGCATGCGAAATAAACCTAGCTATGGCTTATCCTAGAATTATCTGCCAAGTTGATGCAGAAAGAAATGAAAATAGCATTCAATTAGGCCTCAGAGTTCAGTGGTGATTTTCAAAGACCCACTGACAAGACAAAAAAAATTTTGTAAAAGTCTATTAAGGTTAGCCTATCTTTCCTTTTATCCAGGGTAAACAGGAGGGGCGACTTTACTACTGAGTCACACATTTATTTGGAGTCAAATCATTTGTTATTTTAGGTCTGGATTCCCAAGTGCATTTCTATAAGGCGTTTATGTGCAGCGTGTCTTTATTCCTCCAAGAAACTGGTTGGGGCATGCTCAGAAATGGGGCTTTCATGAATTATTTTCCTGCCAGCAAGTATGGTGGAAGGAAATAGTGACTGTCATCTTTACCGGCAGGCAGGGTGACATTTCACAATAGCTATGAGTAATGCAGAAGAGATTAAGACCAAGTTGAGGATTGCCATTTCTGAGCATAATTCATTTCCTTGACATCATTAATGCCTTCTAACATTTCTCACCATATCCAGGGTCTCTTTGGGGACAGAGCCCCGTGTGGCTATAGTTGCTCTGATCTGGCCCAGTTACGTTAGCATGAGATATTAGCATGTGGGAGTTTCTGGGGCCCTGTGATTTAAACTTTTGATGGAATTGGTCCCTTTAATGGGTCACCAGTTGAATCATAGTTTGATGAAGCCTTCAGCCAAGTGATAGGCAAAGCATAGCAATCAGAAGACAATACTGACTTCCCCGCCCGGTTCCACAACTACTTGCCAGGGAAGTGGCCAGAGAAAGCCCAGCAGTTTCCCTGGGCTTTTCTGATGATAAGATTCACCTGGTCACTACAAAGACTGCCCTCCTTCAGAGAAATTCTGACTCACTAAGTCCCCTTTGAGGCCTGAGAATCTGTTTTTAATAGGAACCCCAGGTCATTTCCCTCAACAGGAAAGGTTCTTTGCAATGATTTTGGTAAAAGTTCCTATTGCTAAATACATGCTGAAAATTCCTGCCTCGACGGCAATCTGGTAAGTATTTTGGCTCTTGGGGGGAAAAAAAAAGCCTACTGGATAAAATGATTCCAAGGAACAAACTCGAGTAGCTAAAGTATCGAAGACGGGTAAAAAGAGGAAAGAAGAACATGACTAGATGAAAAAGAATCTGATTAAAGCTCCGGAAAACTCTGGAAAACTCAAGGCAACGGTGGGGGTGAAGGGCTTGGATTGGGGTAACTCATGGAGACTCAAACCCCAGGACAGTTCTCTCTGCCTTCTCGCAAGGGCTGGTTTTAATCACATTCTTGTACCTTTCGCCGCGTCATTTGTCAAACTTTGCATAAAAGTTGCAAAGTGAGGTTATCCAGCGGGTACCTTCATTCGTCTCCGATTATTGACCGGAAGTGGTGGATGCCTTGCGATTTCTCAGGTCTTCAGCCTGCCGCTTGCTTTTTTCTATCCTGCAAGGTTTGGCCCCAGGCCTGAATGGAACGGCCCTGGAATCACCTCATGCCTTTCAAACAAAGACCTTTCCAGCTTGTTGCATGCGCCTTCTGGGTGTGTTCTCCTGAAGTCCGCTTCTGAGACTCTCTCTTTTGGGGATTTGCCGATTTAAAACAAATTCCTCTGCTTTGGCCCCGAATCCCATAATTTTAAACTGTGCGGTGATGAGAGTTGTTCTTCGGCTCTAATAACAATGTGGTAGGGGTAGCTTTCCTCTTGTTGCTGTCCCATCCCTGCTGCACCACCTGCTTGGTCCCTGGTCATGGCATCTGCTCTCTGTCACCAAGCTCAAGCGTCCACAGTGTTGAGAGGAAGGATGAACCCAAGTAGGTGGGTCAGATGGAAACAGGAATATCCCTTTTAAAACTCCAACAACAACTGAAAATGCCTGTAGCTAAAGTTTATGAAGCATTTAGCATGCTCCAGGCAGTATTCCCACAGTTGTCCCTGGGTTAATCTACTCAGCCTTACAACAACTCTGTGAGGTCGGTTAGATTATCAAGCACACTTTGTAGATTTAGCCCTTACTCACTCTGGTGGGAAGTGAGAAAATGGGAGTTAGACCCCCCAGGCCACCAGCATGAGGTCTCCTGAGCATGTGGCTGGCCTTGGGAAAGAGGAGGGAATTCAATATAGGATGGTATCTCCGGAGGAGGGGAGAAGGCACAAGGGACCCTATGGGTTGAACAGCCTCCAGACAGGCATTCTGGATGGCAAGACTGTGTAGGATTTTAAAAAAGAAAACAAAACACAACAAAAAACAAGCAGCGTTTTCAGGGAAGGTCAGTGCCTAGAATTGTAAGATGATTGGAAATCATCCTTTTGCCTTGGACCAACTGAAATGCACAGAGATGAGGCATGAGTGACACATAAGGTGAGTGGAATTGATCAGGAACAGGAACTTAAGAACATGCATAAGCTGTGACAGGAGTATGTCCACCCAGGGCTGAGTTTGGGACCAACTAATCATGACTTGGTGTCTGAAGAGAATGACTGTACTGACTGGTGTTATACGTTTGAACATTGATAGTTTGAAACTTTTTATTATGCATTCACTTGGCCCTTCACTGACTCTACAGACAGCTTAATTTCAAAAAATATTTCTCTGATTTTAATTATATTTATTGTTTGTTTTGATAATAGAAGATGATGATCTGGTTTCCTTACTATCAGTAGCTTTCTCTTGGCCCACAGTACATTATTTTTCTTTTCAGTCTTTCTTTAAAAAGATGCTGGGAATATAGTATTATCTAGCTAAGTACTGTCCAGTAGAAATTTAATGCAAGTCACATATGTATTTTAAAAATATTTAGTAGCCACATTAAAGACAAAAAGAAACAGATAAAATTAATTTGAATAATATATTTAACCCAATATACTCAAATGTCATTTAAGCATTTATTCAGCATAAAACATTAATAAAATTTGATTTACTTTTTTTCTAGAACTAAGACTTTGAAATTGGGAGCTTATTTTACACTCATGGCACATCTCTATTCAGACTAGTCACATTCCAAGTGTTTTGTGGCTGCATGTTGACTCATGGCACCATGTTGGACAGTACAGTTCTACAGTTAAGAGTCAACCCACTGGTCACATTTTATCTGTCTTGCTTTTCAGCCTTAGCGAAGTTAGCTAACCTCTGACAGACTCATTTTCTTCACTGTAAAATAAGAATAACAATAAGGACCAAATGAGTTCATGCAAGAAACTGTGCTGAACCTGGGCACAGTACTAGGCTCCTGGAATGCCCTCAATAAATTTCAACAATATCAGAACTATTAAAGCAAAGCTCCTGCCTGTCCTGGCTTCAATCATTTAGAACTTGCTCAGACTAAATTTAAAGCTCAGTTTCTAAGAACATTAGACTCTCCATTTCTTTCTATAATTTTTGATTTTGTACGCATGCATATGCACATGAATTATATATCTTAATTTTAATCTAGCAATTCTAAACCAGGGCAATTTTTTACACTCCCCTCCCCCAAGCTTGGGAAACATTTGGCAATGTCTGGAGACATTTGGGTTGTCACAGTTGGGGGCGGGAGGGGGTGCTACTGGCACCTAGTGAATAGAGACCAGGGATACTGCTAAACATCTCATAATGTGCAGGAAAGCACCTGTATAATAAAGGGTTCCTTGATCCCAAATGTCCATAGTGCCAAGGTTCAGAAACATCGATTTAGCCAAACTAAGCTGTGTATATGTGTATATATGCCTTTATTATTGTTTTATTTCTTTTGAGACAATTTAGAATGTGAATTATAAAGAAATAATAACAGGTAGGTACTGAACCCTGATCCCTGGGATATCTCTCATTCATTTGAATGGGGAAATCTGCACAAGAAATTCCCTGCACAAGCTTCCTCAGGCTTTCTGAAGGGAAGCAGTATGATTTGAGGAGTCAGATGTGGGAGGCAGACGAGCTCCCACACTCCTGTGACCCGGCACCAGTTAGCGGAGGCTCTACCATTGTGGGGCTGATTGGATCATGACAAGGGTTTGGCTGCCGCTGGACTTGCTTGCTTGCCAGGAGCGAGTGCCATGTGAAAGCTGACAGCTGCCTTCCTGCCCCCTGGAGTCTGCTGGGTCACTGGAGCCAAGGGAAGAAGCAGGAGCCCCGCCGTGCCAGTTCTGGGGCAGGTGGCCCTATGACAAGGTCCCTTCCCACTTCTTTCTTCCATTTATAAGTTATGGCAAATTTACTCAATTTACTCAAGACTTCTGAGAAGTAGTTCCACCGTACCCCCCTTGTAGATCATTTTAGATGCTCAGTTTATTCCCAGGGTTTCCTCAGGGATTTGCAGTCTCCGGGTTACCAGGGAATTACGTGCACTGGCTTTCTTTCTTTCTTGTATTTTCTCTTGGGAAGTCCTTGTCAGGGATTCTTCTGGTCTTAGTCTCTACAGTTGTGTACGTTTTCCTCTTAGCATCATGCTATTTTCCCTTATGGTTTTCCCATTGAAGTCTTTTGGGTTTCTCAGATTCATCTTAGTGGCTATCTTTGCATTGTGCACTGCGAAGGCACTGGGGCTTATATCATGAAAACCTCCGACAGACAGGGAGTTTCACTCTCCTGTACTCCATATTGTACTGAAACCTCATTTGTGGAACTTCTTGCTGTGCAGAGGTGCTTCAATGCTTTCTTGATTTCTGCCTTCCTAGAAGCAGCTGTTTTGTTTGATTTAGTCTCTGTTTGTGATTTCCTGGCTAGCTGTTGTTGATGTCTGTCATTCCCAGTGACCAGAAAGGATCCCTTGCACCATCCTTTGCTCATGCAGGGGGAAGCATGGCTGTGAAGGAACACCACACTGTGAAGCAACTACTTCTGTGTCTCACGCGGTTCCTGCAGCCAGACTGATGAAGCTGAGATGCCATGACTGCAAACTGACGTGGCCGCTGGTTATAGTGACCTAGCTAACTGCACCCCCACCACCCAACGAAAAGACAACTCTCAACAAAAAGCATGAGCTGAAACCTGAATCCCCTTATTGTCCACTAAAATGCAAAGCAAGTATGAGCCCCAAAAGGAAATGTTCTGACTTTAAGACCATGTCTGGTGAACAGACGGATTAAAGCCAAGTGACTGGCTACTTGCCTTGCCAACGCTGGGGAGCTATTCCTCTCCCGCATGGCTTCTACTTTCACCGAATAATCAGGTTCCTTCTGGCCACCTGGAAAATGCAGAATCAAACACCTGTTTAAGTAGATGTGGTGAGCTCTGGGCCTGCCACCACCAATCCATCTGCAGCACACGACATAACATTCACCAGCTGCTTTACTTAGCATGAGGTGGGAGCATGATGCTTTGATGAAAGCATCAACAACACACTTAAACCACCACTGAGTCCAATGATTTCCACATCGGCAGGGAGGCACAGGCTTGCAACCTGGAGCCTGCCAAGGTTTGCCCAGGCTAGGGGAGGGGAGAAAAGCTGCAAGAGCACAGCACAAGCCCGAGTGAGTGCGGACCTGCTGCTGACCTCCTGAGCACTCGGGCTGAGACAATCCTTCTCCCGGAGCAGACGGTGGCTTGGCTAAGCTAGCATTTGGATTCTGGAGAAATGAGGGCATTCTGTTGGAAGCAACCATGGGGCCATCATTTTACATAGATTGGTTCTCTCCTTTGTCTGGATAGAGCTCAGCTTATGGGAAAAAACCTGAGGAAAGAGGAAAGGGGAAAGATTTTTTGTCTCTGTATTGGGTTTGTTTTTGCATTTTGTGTTTGTGCGTGGAGATTGCATTTTTCTTTTCGGCTAGGTGGTGTTGAGTCTGTGCTCCTTTAATTTTATTGTCGCTATTCTCCTCCTAATAAAAAATGGTCATTAAGTACAATTAATAGTGTGGTACAAGGCTAATAGCATGCTCTATCTCAATATATAGGTTCCCTATATTCTCAGAAGCAGGATATAGTTCCAGTGAGTCTCAAGTTATTTTGGAGGGTGGTACCAGAAGAAATACCAAAGCCTGCTTCCTAGAGCAATTTATGAATAATTTAATAATAAAGAGGGAATTACTCTCATTTTTTTTTCTGGCCTAATGTTTGCATCAAGGCACGATAGTAAATGGAACCGAACATTTTATTGAGTGCATAATATGTGCCAGGCACTGTTCTAAATACTTCATGCTAATTAAGTAATTTAATTCTCACAAACCTATGAGGCAGATATGACAGTTTTATAGCTGGGAAATCTGATGCACAGAGAGGTTAAGTGACTTTCCAAAGGTCGCATTACCAGCAAGTGCAGGAGACAAGATGTGAACCTGAGCAATCTGGGTTGAGAGCCAGCAAACCAGGCTGCATCCCAGATAGCTAGAATCCCATGGTTGTACTGCTTGAAAACAATTATGAGTTATGTTCATCTACCTCCTAGGCTATTTAGAAACAAATTTATTTTTAAACATTTCATGACAAGGCAATTCAAAAATACATGTTTCCATCATTTAGGCAACTCTTTTTCAGGCAGCCTAAGGGCTTTCTCACATAGGTCTTACCCAGGCCTCATGGAGATGGGAGGCTTTGGGTCATCACCTCCTGTTAATCAAGTTCTCATAAACTTCAGTGAATGCCATAGTCCGAGCAGTGATTTTCAGTCCTATCTACTTCTCATGACTCAGAACTATGTGAGCAAGATCATGTGGTGATGTGATATGAAGGGAACATGAGCATGGTGCAGTGGTGTAAACCAAGGACACATCTACAGCTCCCTGAATGGGCTGCATGGGGAGAGATGAGGCTGCCTCCCCCATCTGTCTGTCTTCTCCCCTCCTTTAGTTGCCTACCTCCATCTAGAGTTGCCTGCTCTCCTGATGTGTCCCAGGTATCTATTTGTTCCACTAGCATCAGGGAGCAATTGTCTCCAGCTTGTGGAGTGTGACTGTTTGATCCCGGGCTCAAATCAAAGTCTTTGTCACCACACTTGACGAAGGGATTTATCATCAATGAAAAGACAAGTCAATCTTCCGAACCTTAACTTTGTATTTCTCTGGGAGTCATACCAAGGCTCAGAAGGTCATTCTCTAGCATTAAAAGACCAAGGTCTTTCAAGACCTATGCTATCCATTATAACTCCCCCATAGCCAAGAAATATTCCTTATTGACTAATAACATGAGAAGTAGAAGAATGAAGGCACAATCTTTGCAGTGAATTAATCTTTCACATGTGTTGGCTGACTCTCATGCCCGAGGATTGGAGGCCAGGATGAGCAAAGCCGTGGTAGAAACCCTTACGTGCTCCACATGTGCTAGAAATACTCTGATTTTAACTATATGACAAAGGTAGACTATTTCCCACATTTTACTTAATTCAATTCCAATGGGAGGGAAAGGCAGAGAAAAACAAATATAGAAGATGCAGAATGTAACATGAACTCTCCACTGACTATTTGTGTGACACTGAAAAAGTCACCTAAAGGCTCTTAGCTCAGTTTCCTCGTTCACCACATGAGGGGTTGGGCCAGATAATCTGTTATCTCCTGCTCAACTGCAATAGTAATAGTAATAGATATAATTTCAACATGTGTGGATAGAGTTATGCTTTCACTTTACTTTGGGATTCTAAGGAAAGTTAAAGACTCTTCAAGCCTTGACAAATTTAAAAAGCAAGGAGGTTTATCATTTGCACAGCATACCATATATATATGTGTGTGTGTACACACACATACACGTATATGGTATATATGTCATATATAGTCAACTATATATATAGTCAACAGCTGGAACATGATAGAACATTTTTTTGAGTAATTTCAAAACACATGCCATGTGCTGAATGGAGATTTCTAGGACTTCTACAATCGCTAACTTCAATACTCACCTCTAATATATTCCGACTTAAAGTGTGCAACCTTGTTTAAAATGCACTGCTAAAGCATATATTTTCGTGTATTGCTATGTCTGAATGCATGATAACCAGGTTGAAAATCAAATTATCTGTGTTAGGGTGAATATTATGGTGTGAATACTGCCTGCTGTGCTGTGAATGATTCTCGTAAACACAATCAAATGCATCTTTCCCTTTCTCATGTGTTCAGTCCCCCACCCTGCTCAGAGAGGCAATTCTTCACCTCTGCTTCCCATTGTCACAGCAGTTCATGTTTATCGTGGGTGACATCTTCAGCCTCCACGCAGTGTGAGCTCTGCCACGTTGAAATTGAGCCTTCTCCACTGAACATCAGCCTTCATATTAAAGTCATTTCATGAATAATGAAAACAACAAAAAAATAAAGATAGCCCTTTTTCCAGAGGTTTGTAAAATGCTTTGTTTAACTATAAGTGTCTGCTGAGGAATTTCGAGTCTCTTAAACTGTTTTATTGAAGGCAACGAATAGACATTTAAAAGGAGCCATTTTTGCTCCATTGAGAATCTACTAAATTAGCCAAACTGGAGGGGAGGGGGATGATATGCCGAATTCATAGAGGGCCTCAATCCCCTGGAAGTGATAAGCCTGCAGAAAGCCAAGAACTTTCAGGGAGGAGAGTAAGTCCTCTGCTAAGCTGAAAGCCCTGAGCATATGCCTTTCAGTCTCTGCTCTACAGCTGTCTAAACACTCTGTGGAACAGCCATGATGGTCATTTATGGAGTGGATGGCTTAGATAATGAAGAGGCATGAAAGGAGGACTTCATCTGATGAAAGGAGCTCCATTGTTTTAATGCCATACAAGGCAAGGTTGCTGAAAGATCTGAGCAAGTGATGGCCCATCCGGGATTGTCCTGGATCTTTCCTTCTGCTGGCAGTATCCTTGCCTAATGTTGCCAAATCTCTAAAGTTTGCAATTGCAACTTTTAGAAAGGGAAAATAAACTCTGTGAATTATGGGGTTACCCTGACCCGTTCTCTATGTAACAAGTCAGTTAGTTTCTTCCCTAGCAAAACAGTGAAGATGATCATAATAGAGATGAATTTCTCTCTCTTTCCCAGGTCCCTCTTTTCTTTTTGTACCTGTCCTTACATGACCCCAAGAACTCATTGCTCATGAAGGCCCTATAGCTCTTAAGCAGACCTCCTGACCCTCTTCTCGCTGCAGAGCAATCATACTGGGCAGCTCTCCAGTGCTTCCTTGGGCACCTTACTCTCGCTCTTTCTCCATATCTGAGTGTCCCTGTCTGTGCATCTCTGATAAATCAATCCTAGGGCATGAGTACCTGATGGGATTTCATGGGCCACCCCTCTTAGACAGGGCTTCCTTCTTCTCAGAGATCTTCAATGCCGTGGTCCAAAGGAAAAACCAACGGTGACATTACAAGTGCCAGGGCAGTCTGGGATCCTTTTGACCCTGTTTACAGGAAAACACCAACCAGAGAGTCAGCCTGGTTGTTCCTGAGAAACTTTCTTATTGATTTGTTACAGATTTTGAGGGTTGGATATTTGCAAGCCCTCTTAAGAATAACAAAGATAATCTTTCAAGGATATGTGCTACCTACTGATCTCCAATTCTTTTCGTGAAATGAAAATAAACTTAAAAATAATCTTCAGTCTTAAAAAAGAGGTAAGCATCACAAAAGGAGCTCCTTTATCTCCAAGGTGGAAGAGAGCAGGGATTCTCATGGCCAATGATGGTGCAGTGTTATCAGCAGCCTGTATACAGTATGAGGTGCACTATCATTCTTTTTTACAGGTTTCGGATAACTTTTCAACGGATTAGATATGCACTATCATTCTTTTTTTTACAGGTTTCTGATAACTTATCAACGGATTAGATATGAAGTACATTATTTTTAAAAGTGTCTGGAAAAATGTTGTCCACATACATGATGAAGTATTATGCAGCAATAAAGAAGAACAAAATAATGGCCTTCATAACAACTTGGATGCAGTTGGAGACCATTATATTAAGTGAACTATCACAGAAACAAAGAACTGGATACCACATGTTCTCACTCATAGGTGGGCTCTGAACACTACTCACATTAACACAAGGGGAGATCAGCAGTCATTGAGCACTGCTAAGGGAGGGAGGGAAGGAGGAAGGTGGAGAGCACAGGTCAACACAAAGAGTACCTGGTCCACTACTGGGGGAAGTGAAGGCCACCTGGAAGCTCAGATTTCACCTGCATGCAGCTTCTTATGTAGTAAATCCTCACTTGTACCCAACAACACTATAAGTACACAAATTATAAAAAATTAACACATAAGAAATTAAAAATGATAATAAATAAAGTGTCTGGCAGAACTACCTCCATTACCCTGTGGATTTCTCTTCTGGGCAATGACTGAAAACAGGCCAGGAAAATGCAGAGGTCAGCTTTGAACATGGAACCCTAGGGATGACAATGTGTCTTCATTTTCACCTTTACCCTCCTCCCTCCACAAACCTTCAAGTATGCAATCTGTTTTTCCTTACTGCCCTTCTTCCTTTAAAGTGGATCCATTTTCTGAGGCAGAATACATCAAGATTTCTCTACTTTTATATTATCCCCCAAACTCAAGGCCTAGTAATTCTGAGGAATTCATCTGAGCAATTTCTTTTCTTTTTTAAATTATAAATTTATTTTAAAGATGCGGGGTACAATTCAGGTTAGGTATACAAATGGATCATTATGCAGGTTGAGAGACTTCAAGAGGGAAAGAAGTTGAGAATTCTTGGAAAAGCATGAAAAACAGGAAACAGGATCCTCTATGGCAGGAGTACCCAACCCCTGGGCCACTGCCCTTTGGTCCATGACCTGTTAGGAGCTGAGCCTCACAGCAAGGGTGAGCAGCGGCAAGCACGAAGCTTCATCTGTATTGCATTCCCTTTCCATTGCTGGCATTACTGCCTGAGCTCCACCACCTGTCAGATCAGCACTGAAAAGTCTGCTTCCATTTCCAACATCCTATCGTTATAAAGCAGAGTTTTCTGCAGTGACAGCAAACAAAACAACATTATAGGTAGACTGAACATAAGCAGCACACTTCAGGTGTCAGTGTCTCCCACCTCCCCCAGATGGAACTGTCTACTTGTAGGAAAAAAAACTCAGGGCTATCACCAATTCTGCATTATGGTGAGTTGCATAATTATTCCATTCTATATTACAATGTAACAATAATAAAATTAAAGTGCACAATAGATGTAATGCACTTAAGTCATCCTGAAATCATCACTATCACTCCCACCTCCACTCTCTCCCCACAACCCCCTAACCCCCCACTGCCCATCCCCAGTCAGCAAGATCTGTGGAAAAATTGTCTTCCATGAAATCAGTCTGGTCCCTTATACAAAAATGGTTGAGGACCACTGCTCAATGGCCTCTGGGCTCTTGCTTCACATCTACTACCCACAAATTAGCAAAGAAATTTGTCTCTGGAGGAAAGTAGTTTTTCTACACTCTAACAATAAAAACAATAATGGACACTATTTACTTACCATTTACTGAATGTCACGTGCTGTGCTAAGTGTTTTACACATGTTATTTTATTTAATTCTCAGACATCCCCACTATTGTTCCCCTTTTACAGATAGGCTAACAGAGACTTAAGAAGTTAAGTCACTTGCTCAAAGTTAATAAGTAGCGGGACTGATATTTAAACTTAGGCAGTCTGATTCTAGAAACTATGAAAGACAGAGAGAGAGAGAGAGAACACAAACCTCTCAGTAAAATCCTGAAGGACAAGGACATTGCTTTATTCTCCATTCCAACTTTAGTATGACAAACAGTCCTTGGCACATAGTAGACATTAATATTGGTTGAAATCATGATGAGATTAGATTTAACCTAAAGCTTAACTAAATTCAAGATTAAAAAAAAACTAACATTTGTCATTTTTTAACTTTTCAAATTGTGGGTGGTATTTTATTCTCATTGAGATGGCACATATCCAATAAAGAAACTGGAGCTTAGAGAGTTAAAGAAACTTAGAACATTCTCCGGAATAGTGAATGATAATCACAAAAAATGGCAATGTGTTACCATTGCTGAGCATCAACCGCTGTGTCTTTACTTTTTAAAATTATTTAGTCCCAGTAATAATCCTGATATGTAGCTTCTCTTAGTACTCCTCTTTTCTAGAAGAAGAAATTGAAACACAGATTAGTTCAGAGCTAGTGTTTACCTATTTATATATGCAACATGTAAGTATTAAATCAACATGTAGCTAGGACTAGACTCCTGTGTCTTAACACTTATTTTTATAATTCGACCCACACAACGTTTTACCTGAAAGAAGGACCTAAAAGATGAGTTAATCCATTTCCCTCTGACAGGGCATGAGGCCCACAGAAGGTAGCAATATTTTCTGGAGTCATAGGGTACCTAACCCTTAGCAAAACTAAGCCCGGAACTGTCTTACACAATGGGTTAGCCACTAGCCATATATGGCTATCTAAATTTAAGTTAATTAACAACAAATAAAGTTAAAGCTTCAGCTCCTCCAAAATTACTCTACCAAAAAACCACCTACACGCATATGTTCATTGCAGCATTATTCACAACAGCAAAACTATGGAACAACCTAGATGGCCAACAAAAGAGGACTGGATAAAGAAAATATAGTGCATATACATGATGGAATACTATGCAACTAGACAGAAGAACAAAGTAATGTCCTTTGCAGCAGCATGAATGCAGCCAGAGTCCATCATTCTAAGTGAACTATCACAGAAACAAAAAACTGTTTATCGCATGTTCTTACTCTAATGGAGCCTAAACATGGGGCATATGGGCACAAAGGCGGGAACAGCAAACCCTGGGCACTGCTAAAGGAGGGAGGGAGAAGCTGGGTTCGAGACCTGCCTGGGCAGCGAGACCTCATCTCTACAATAAATCAAAAAATTAGCAGGGCGTGGTAGCACGCACCTGTAGTTCCAGCTACTTGGAAGACTGAGGCGGAAGGATCGCTGGAGCCCAGCAG